>NW_008354184.1:362081-381905 GCF_000622305.1 Nannospalax galili | reverse complement strand
TAGGTTAACTAAGCACAGCTCAGGAAAGGGACCTTAAAACAAGAATTTCTTAAGTCTGTCTCAAATGAAGACTGTTCTATTACAAACAGAAGCTGTCTCCTTTTAGTTTTCTATATCCTGATTTACAGTTTTTGGAAGGAAGGGAGGCATTATATCACACACCTATGGACAGTAAATAAACTGATCAGAATTCAAACCAAGCTTCATAGAAACTGTTTTCTTCTAGATTGCATACATCTGGTTCAAGAAGGTAGACCTAGTTTTTCTTGAATCAAATTATTCTTGTTATGGGTAAAAGAAAGTGCCAAAAGTAACATTTGCATAATACAGAGAAACATAAAAGACGTCTTTCAGTACTCATAGGCAACCCAATACTTGTTCGTGCCCATTTCATCTAAATCGCCAACCCAGTGTGTAGTATAAGCCAGGAGTGGACTGAAAATTAACAACTCTGTATGTCCATAAACCTGTTTAAACCTTTAATAAGTTTACTTAAAATGAATTTCATTATCCCTTTTGTCCTGGTGGAAATATTTTATTTTAATTTTTATATATAAATCTTTTATTACTATAGTAGCTTTTAAATTCAGGAGACCATTTGTAACTAGGGCAGGATTACATACAGCTGGCTAGGAAGAATGGCTGGGTACTCAGGTGAGGGTCCAATGGCCCTTTTTATCTCCCCTTTAATGAAGGAATAGAACCGTCAGCAAGCCCAATTGTGATGACCTTTTGTAAGCAGGCACAGCTGAAATCATTAAGATGGTAGTTCTTTGACTCATAGAGTGCTGTACGTGGATTAAGATAATATAATGAGTTAACATTATCCATGTATGCACTGTGCTTTAAGTTCCCAGGTAGACCTTATAGAAAACATAAAACCATTAAATATTTTACTTTGTTTAACAAGTCAATTTGATATCTAGTAAATTATTATTTAATAATTGTTCCATTAGTATTAAACATAAGTCTACACATTCATAACAGTCTCATTCAATAAATACTGTGGTTAGACACAATGTCACAACAAACCAGTTTCAAAAGTATTAAACATAAATCTGCACATTCACAATAGTCTCATTTAATAAATATTGTAGTCAGACACAATGTCACAACAAACCAGTTTCAAAACCAAGATCAGATGTATATAAAGGAAACTCTTAAAAGCCAGCAGTACTTTACATATACATCTATACATATACATCCATACAAACATCCATATAAACATACATTCATACACATATATATTATACATATGAGAATATCATCTCAAAAATGGCTGTGCTGAACAAAGCCATACATATTGATGCTAGACATGAAGTCTTTCATTTGAAGAAAGCATTTTCAAAACTATAATTTATATTTTAATACAATAAATATTTCTGAGTGTCAGCCTCAACATGTGATGGAAAACAAAATCATACATTTCATTTGCACTCAAGAGTAATCATAGCCAGAAGTTACAGTATGATCAAGCTAATGCTTAAACAGTTTTCATTAAAAATTAGAGTAAGAAAACAGTTTTCATGAGTATGATTCAATGACAGCTGTCTACAGTTAACCCTTTCCCATAGTAGCGAGCAGGAACTTAGAATGAGAGGTGAGAGCACAAGAGCACAGCACACAGGGTCAGGAGCCAGCATGCCAAGTCTGCAGGGCTGGCCGTCTGTGATAGCAACAGCTCAGGCTCAGGGTGATTCTTTGTTTCCTATGAGAAAGAAGGGAGAAAGACTGCAAAGGAAACACCCCAAGTCATCTCACTGCCCAGCTTCTAAGAAGACACACTGCAGCCAACAGTTATGAGCTAATCCTCAGAGATGTCTAGAGGTTGTTGAGTGTATGCATAAAGTACATGGTAATTTTTACAAGAGAAACATAAACTTAAAAGCCTTCTTTAAAAACCAGTAAATATACCATACAAGAAGTTGATATTTAAAGTAATCCCCTTTAGAAACAGGGAAAAGTCTAGACTCCCATTGTGGAGATTCGGCATTTCTTCCTTAGTCTGAAATAAAAATGTATTGCTTTTATATGATCCCATGGGGAATCCAAAACAAAAATAAATTGGCTAGTAGGTTTTTTGGATATCACCATTTTGAATCATGCCATGTGGTTGAATTAAGATGGGGGCAAGGTATCACAGGTCACTGCCATTTTGAAAAGTCACTGTCGAAGATGGTAACCAAGCCATGTGACTGTACCTATATTGATGATGTCATCAACCAAGATGGAGCAGGCCACATGTTTGCCTCCCTCTTTATAAGGTCAGCAGCCATGATGGTGACCAGGCCACATGGCCATGTTAGCGAGCACAGTCCCATGATAAAACAGTCTCATCCCCCATCAGGATACAAGCCCTGTGGGATTCACATGTCTCACAGTTTAAATGTAGACAGCAACCATTCTTACTTTTACAAAGCACCCCAGTTAAGTTAGACTTGAAAGTACCTTTAGCTATAAATATATATGTGCCCCAAATTGCTCAAGCATGGCCCATAACCTTTCATGTATACTGAGATTTAAAAGTGCTAGGATCCAGATAGGGAAGCAGCCACCTCAGGACCACATGGCCTGAGCACAGCTTGTCTCTTGTTGTGCATCGGCTAATGGATACCATGGTGTCCTATGGGCCTTATTAGCATAACAGACTTAGCATCCTATTAGCATAACAGACTTAACATCCTATCACAGAATAGTGGGTAGGATGCCTCATTAATATAATTGGTTTCAGATTACAGAGCCTGGATTCCTGGAAACCACGTGACCCTGACTGTTGCAATATCTAAGTGTTGCAATTTGGATTTCCAAGGGTGGTGATTAGGGAGTGGCGAGCTCTAGGCATCAGTCTCATGATCTGCCAATGGGAGCAAATGTCACAAGGCATTTCTTGTGGCTCCAGTGGTTGGGCCATTGCCTCGGGCCTGCTGTATGGCTGGCATTCAGACTTTCACCCTAGGCTCAAGCCTGTCTCCCACAATTGTCCAAGATGGCAACCAAGCCATGTGACTGTCCCCATATTGATGATGTCATCAACCAAGGTGGAGACCAGGTCACATGTTTGTCTCCCTCTTGGTGAAGTCAGCAGCCATGATGGTGACCAGGCCATATGGCCATGTTAGTGAGCACAGTCCCATAATAAAACAAGCCCATCCCCCACCAGGATACAAGCCCTGTGGAATACACATGCCTCATAGATTAAATTCAGACAGCAAACACTTTTACTTTTACAAAGCATCCCAGTTAAGTTATACTTGGTATAAAAGGAGAAAGTACCCTCAGATATATATAGGACCCCAAATAGAAAAGCAAATCAAAGGAACCCATGTCTCTCACCAACCATAGTAGCTGTAATGCCAAGCAAAGTTCTCTGGATCTCTTCATTCCTAAATACAATCTACGCTGGTGAACAATTCTTTCCCCTCCCCAAGATTGAGTGTGCAGTGGGCTCAGGCCGGGAGAGGTGAGGCACAAGGCCGAGGAGGGAGAGGGAAGGTCCTCTGACTCCTCCTCTGGAGGGGGTGGCTGGGCTCATGGTTGGGCTGCAGGGGGTGGAGAGCCCTCCAGATGTTGGCCCCCCAGGGGTGCAGCCAGAGCATAGGGAGGCGGAAAGAGGAGCTCTTCCTCTGGGGCCGATGGGGGGAGGACTGGGGGTTTTGAGGGCCCCTTGGATTCCTTCTCCTTCAAAGGGAGGAGAGTGACTGGCACTTTTGAACCTGGGAGAGGAAGGTGAGGTTTCAGTCATTTGGGAGGATCTGTGACCAGATAGTGCCAGCCTAAGATATAGGGGATCTGATCTGAGTGTCCTGGGGAGCCAAAGATGACCTCATGCACCCTGTAAATGAGAGTTAAGTCAAAAGAGCCCTCCGAGGGCCAGCCAACTTTAAAGGAGGGCCACTCAATGGAATAGAAGGTCCTCAGGCAGCCAGGCTTGACACGTAGTCCAGACATTGTGGAAGCTGCCTCCCAGAAATCTGAGAAATGGTCAAGGACTAGGTCAAGAGGCATGGAGGAAACCTGTTGACCCATCTTGGGAAAGAGCTCAAGGAAGACTAGGAGGAGAGAAGGTATTAAGGCAAACAGGAACAAGGGAATCACATGGTAACAAAAACAAAACTGCAAGAAGGAAGCAGAGAGAACCGAAGAAGGAAGCTCTCCGTGAGCCGGCGGAAAGATTTCACAGTGTGCAGAGTCAGTTGAAAAGACTGCTCCATTTCCAAAGTGGGCCAGGCCAGAATATCCCCTGGATCCCCCACCAGGAAAGGAGTCAGGGCATCCCCCAGACTCCTCTGGCTCTGAGACCAATAGTGTGTCTGCCTGGTCTCCCGTGTGCCCCAGATTGTCCAGACACCAGAAACAGAAACCAGAGGAACACTCACTGAAGCCGGCCGGCAGATGAGCACTCTTCCCAGAAAAGGAGGTCCATCCAGTATTCCTGAATCCCGGACGAGCCCCCAAAATGTTGGGTCCCAGGTTGGGAATGATTGGAGACCACCCACCAAAATTCAAAATTTAGAAGATTTTATTGAAAAGCATTCCAATTCTTGAACAACCAGCCAGGCACAGACTCCAGGAGCCAATGAATGGAGTCCGGCCCCGACCAACGATGAGCGGGGGTTTTTATTGGGTACTCTTGACAAAGCCCATACAAACTGGCTGACCTTTGAATTGATTGGATAACTCTGAATTCCTTGTGGGGGGGAATTTCATTGGTTATAGTCATGGTCAGCCACCTGGAATGTCTCAATTTTTCCTTTTATGGTAGGGTGCCCCTATCAGCCTCTGAATGCCCTTTTATGGTTAGGAATTTCAGTTGGTTTCTGTTAGACTCAGATAAGCAAGTCATGTCCAGGCTTGCCTAATCTTAGCCTGCAGTATGGGACAAAGGAAATTTAACAGTTTCTAGGAACAGAGACTTAAGATGACAAGATGGAGGCTGCTAAGAAATGGAGCCAGTGTGACCTGGATCCTTCAGGCTGGGGTGATGGCTCAGTCAGTAAAGTGTCACATGAGCAGGATGCAGTGTCTTGTTCCTGAAGTCCCAGCACTGGGAGGCAGAGACAGGCAGATCTTAAGGCCTCACTGGCCAGCCAGTGTAGCTGAAAATAGAGCTCCAGGTTCAGTGAGAAACAAAAAATAACATGGAGTGATCAACCTCTGACCTCCATCTGCACATGTACAAATGTACACACACAACATGTATTATTATTGTTGTTATTTCTAGTGGTGTTAATGAGATATCCTGTCTCACTACTCCAAGAATTTGCTGTGGTTGCTACTCCAAAGCCATGGGAAGCACCTTTCCTAGGCAGGCCAAGCACAGGAGCAGCCCCCATCCTGTGGCATCCTTACTGTGGTTGACTCCTGGGATCAACCACAGGAGTGACTGTCATTAGACTGTTTTCTCTCTCTCTCTGCTAAACTTCCTATCATTTTCTGCTACTGGAGTCACAGAAGCATCAGAATTTTAATAGACTTGGGCTCCAGAGCCTGATAGCCTGATAGCAAAGCCTTGCAATTCGCACATAGATGAATATGCAGTTCCTCTAGAGTGTGGGGATCTGCAAATTGCCCCAGAGGGCAGCAAGGAGGCGTCTAGGAAAATGCTGAGTGGTGGAATGCCTCTTTAATTTGTTCTGTTTCCTGTCCCTGGACCTGTCCCAAAGTTACATCATAAGTTGGATACCAGTGCTTGGACAAAGCTCTTTAAGAAAGGTTTTTATGTCCTCCGAAAGTTTCTAAATGTCCCTTGTTAAGGTTCAGATAGCCCTGCCCCCTCACCAACAGGGCCTCAGGGACCTCTCAAGCCTCTGAGAAAAGGGAACCAAGTTAATAAGCACCCTCATCTTTGAAGTCAAGGAAGCAGACTTTTCTCCAATGTTTGGCCAACACAGCAGGCTTCCCCTTTGATCTCTAAAGAAGGCAGTTTTTAACAGTGCCATGTGGTATGTCCTGTCTCCCCCCGACTTTAAAAAAATATATATCTTCCCACCTTCTGCACCCCCTAGAAGCCTTCACCTATAAAAGACCCCAGCTCACGACCCAGGGCAGACGTCTTCCCTGCCTGGAAGGAAATATGCCCCAGGTGTTCCTTTGCTAATAAACTCTATTCCACTGAAGTTTTATTTGTGTCCTGGTGCTTTCTCCTGATCAACTCGATTCATCCATTGCCTACTTTACCTATCATCCCTCACCAAGGTTTATGTTCCTAGATGCTGTTCTGTCCTCTCTCAGTACTTTGCTCTCTGCCTGTGGCAACTTTATTTTTCCTTCTTCCTTTCTGGTGGTCTCTTCATCCTAGTGAGCTTCCCATTGCTGTGATAAAACACTATGATCAAAACCAACTTGGGGAGGAAAGGGTTTATTTTATCTTACTTTTCCAAGTGACAGTTTATCATTGAGGGAAGACAGGGCAGGAACTCAAGGCAGGAACCTGGAGGTAGAGGTGTTAGAAATAAAACCCAATGTTCAAGGACCCCACCAATACTGCACAAAGAACATCTGGACAAAGTGAAAGTAACTCTCGACAAGGCAGATTTTACTTTTGCAAAAGGGTGACCTGTATGATCGGTCAGAACCAGTAAGTACACAGGAGACCCAGAAGCTTGGGTGGGGGGTGCTTTTATCCCCAACACAAGAGAACTGTGTCTTTTCCCCATTGACTATGGTCCAATCTCACAGTCTTTCCTGGTTGGCTAGTCCAAAAGAATTGGTGTAAAGAGAGAAGAGTTCCACTACTCCAGACCATCAGGCTCAGGAATTCATCAGGGCCTTTCCTTAAACAAAAGTCTTACAGGGTATGGTGTGATTAATGATTAGAATTCCTTGTCATAAACTAAGTTCCAAGTTTTACAGGGTTCGAAATAAATATCTAATGTTTCTTACAGAAACTGAAGCAGAGACCATGGAGGAACACTGCTTACTGACTTGCTCTTCTGGCCTGTGCTCAGCCTACTTTCCTTATAACCAAGGACCACCTATCCAAGGGTGGCACCATCTACAGTGGGCTTAACCTTCCCCCATCGCTGAGCAATCAATAAAATGACTCAAAGACATGCTCAAAGGCCAGGTGGATAGAGGAAATTCCTCAATTGAGGTTCCCTCTACCTGGGTGTGTCAAGTTGACAACCAAAGCCAACCATGACATCTTTGAAGTGCTTTCATAGCTCTCCCCAGTCAGCCTCTCCCTTTGTCTTAAACATACACACATACACACACACACACACACACACACACACACACAAATTCATAATACCTGCTTGTACTGACACACTCTTATACACATACACTGACACACACTCTTATACACACATACACATGTATTCACTTTCTCTCTCTCTCTACCTCTGTCTCTGTCTCTCTCTCTCACATACACACTCAAATTTTTAGCCCTAGCTTTTCTTTCTTCCCTCTTCTCTGGTAGGAGGCAGAGTGTAATGTAGTTTTAGGAACACACCTGCCTTTTGGCAGACCCAAGATCAGTTTCTAACTCTCACTGGCCTGTGAGCTCTTGGGCTTAACCTCCCTGAGCCTAGTTTTCTTACCATAGCACAGAGAAGGCAGTGCCTGGCTGATAGCCTTATAAACCAGCCTGCTTTGTGGCTGAGCTTCAGTCTGTTTTTCTGTCCCTCCATCCAGCCCCTTCTCCCTCTGGCAGCTTAGTGCCTATGTCCCTTCCTTTGGGATCTTCCCAGGATGCTGGACAATGACCCTTCACTGGACCCAGAATGGTTTTATTGGTCCAGGGAGGAGAGAGTGAGCTGGAGGCTAAGGCTGGGTGAAGTGTGGACAGTGGGGGTAGCAGGACTTTAGTGGCAGAGTAGCCTAGAGCTGGATTGGGGGTGAGAGAAAGTCCAGTTCTCCAGGAGCCAAGATTCTTAAACCATCTAGATCTTTAAACACTAGGGACCTCCCTGGCCGTGAGAGGAAGAGTGATGCCCACACCATGAGGGAGCTGCTGGGCCCTTCCTCTTAGATCAGCTGTGCTGAGGCTGGCTCCCTGATGTTATTCAAATTCTCTCTCTCTCTCTGTCTCTCTGTCTCTCTCTCTCTGTGTCTCTCTCTCTCTGTCTCTGTCTGTCCCCCCCGCCCCCACCCCTTCTTACAAGAAGATATGGCTAGAGTCTCTCCTGTAGGAGTCTCTGTGTTCTGACACCTAGGCCAAGGTCATGGTTGCCTCTGCCATGGCCTTCAGGCTGATCTGGTGGCAGGCAATGCACTGCGGGGAGACTTTGTCTCATTGTGATCTGGAGAGAGCTGATTCACACAGTTGAAGTACATCTCTAGGTCGGCAGCAAGCAGCCACCGTGAAATGTAATATGAAATCAGCTGTAATTGTGAGACTTGTAATGTGTCATGGGGGTGATGCTGCCGCCGAGAGAAGTTTCTAGAAGCCAATGAAGAATTAAGAAGGAAAATTGAAAAGGGAACAGGCCATAGCTACTGAGGCTGCCTCCACGGGACAGGGAGCTCTGTCTCAGGCTCCATCCCCATGGTGAGTGCTTTCTTTAACATGCATTTCCTGGTGATCCAGGCACTGTGAGAGATTCTGTTGACTCTGGCTTTAACAGATTTATTCTCTAGAAAGGGAAGCAAGAGGGGCTGGAAATGTAGCTTGGCTGGCTGATTAGAATGCTTGCCTAACATGAAGGAGGCCCTGGGTTTGATCTCCAGCACTCCACAAACCAGGTGTGGTGATGCACACCTGTAATCCTAGCATTTGGGAGGTAGAGACAGGAAGATCATAAGTTCAGGCTCATCTTTGGGTACGTATCAAGTTGGAGGTCAGTGTGGGCTGTATGAGACCCTGGTCTCAAAATTAAAAAAAAATAAAAAGGAAAGCAAGAGATGAGGGAAGAGATGGGAGACCCTGTTGACTTCTCTGGCTTCCTTCTGAGCGAGTCTGCCTTACAGTCAGGTAACTGTCCTTGATTGGCCACCTTGGTCATCCCTGCCTCAGGAACTTTGTATGTGCCAGCCTCTTTCTGCCTGCCAGGGATGCTTTGTCATTTTCATGACTGGTTTCTTCTCACCTGATCATCTCAGCTCTAAGTGACCTCTTTGGAGGTCTTTCTTGATAAGTTGTGTTTCTACACTAGTCTGCTTTTGTTTAGTTACTTTTATTATCCTCTCAAGTTCTCCTGCCTTCTGAAATCTTATTTTGTAGTTTATGGCCCCATCTGCAATGGGAGGTGCATGGAAACCGAGGTCTTACTATCTTGTTCGATGCTGACAGCCCACCGTATAGCCTAGCACAGACAGGTAATAGTAAATGTTGACTGATGAATAAAGTTCCACAAACATCTATTGAGTACCAGCTGCATGCCTGACACTGTACCCGGCAGAATTGTAGGTCATTAAAAGCACCCTGTGCTGTAAGCTGGTCTCATTTAACCCTCTCCCCTCCCCCATCCCTCCTTCCTCATACTGGAGATGACAGGCTCTCACATATCAGAAACATATACTCCACCTGTGAGGTAATCCCAGCTCCTCATTTAGTATCTAGAAGAAATATAATTAAGAAGACAATGCTGCTGTTTCTAGTTTGTAAAGCAGACAGGTTGTGGTAGTGAATCACATCACTGTTGCTGGTTATTTGCTTCCTTGACTTGAAGGAGTCCCTGGGACCCTGCCCCAGTGACATGGTGTACCTCTGCATCAAAACACAAAGCAACCCTTGTGAGAAATGTCAAGTGCCATGGTTAAAGGGAGACTACACAACCCCCCCACCCCCCACCAGTCATAAACCACCATTCCCACTAACAGGCCTTATCAGAGCATTGTTAGCCCCTGGGCTTTATCAGAACATTGTTTGAAACTATGGTCCTAGAACATACCACCCCAGCCTGTTCCGAAAATAGGCCCCAGGCCCTTTACAAAAACCAAGCTGCATTACTGTCCTTTAATACTTAAGCTCACCTGCTACTTGAATCAGTGTGGCTGCTGTGTTGATCCCGAGAGGTTCCACCTCTCGGTGACTAATAAAAGGTCAATTTGGATCTTGGAGGCTGGTTTCTCCCTTTTTCTACCTGCACCTCTTCCCACCCCTATTCCTAACAATAGTGTGATTCTTTCCCGTAGGCCAGCCCTTTGACATTGTGATATGCCATTGTCATTTACACATCTGCCATCCTGAATCCACAGCAATCCCAGGAGGCTTGTGGTCCACAGGCTGCAGGCTGGACACACTTGCTACACAGTGAGGACATGTCCCAGAGGGGGGTTGATCCTTCAGCATAGACCCCAGGAGGACTGAGATGGGAATCAGGCTTCTGAGAAGGAAGCTGCAGCTGTTACCAACTTCTGAGACCCTGGGGAACGAAGTGACATCTACCTACTGCTTCAGCCATAGCATTGTGAGGAGGGGGAGCTTTTGGGGGCACATCTGGAGCATCTGGAGATGCCGTAAAGAGGATCAGGAAATGCTGGGTAGCAGGGGTTGCTGGTGCAAGTGTTCTGGCCACGCATGTATTCCCCTTCCTGGGCTCACAAACCCTGAGATGTGTGGATCATGTGGCTGAGCAGGCTCCCTCAGGCTCGGGGTTACAGGGTCAGCTGACCTGCCTCTCTGATCTCTCCTTAGCTTCCCTTATGTTTTTCCAGTTGCCTCTGCCTACCAGAAAAACAGGCATATAGGAAAATCACCCCAATCTTTCCAGCCTTGGTCCCCCAGTTGTAAGAGGGAGAAGAACAGGACCTTTCTGATTGTTTTAAGGATTCAATGAGTTCACAAGAGGAAATGGGCAATTTCTGGCCCTCCGTTGGGGTGGAATGAATGAGGAAATGAACAAGTGAATAGACATGTTAATTTTTGGAACCAAAGGTGGCTCTGGCTTATAGAACAAACTGCACAAGCTGATAAAGTCAGGATTCCAGAGCTTGCAAAACCGAGTTGGCATCCTGCAAGGGGCAGCCCTTCATGAATGTCATTTTGAAGTGGGCTGCAGCCTCGCCTGGTCAGAGGCAGGGGCGGAGAAGTGACCCCCTCCCCCCCAGCAGAGCGACACCCACTCTGGTGCAGCTGCCTCCATTGAATGCTGCTCCTTGGGATGCAGGCTCTAAGCACAGTGTGATTGATTTCTGCAGGGCAGACACAAAGGCCCACACACTGTGGGACCTGGACACACTGTAGCTGTCAATCAAATCCAGGCATGGCATTTGGCCTGCATCCTTTTCAAAGGAGGCAGCTCATCGGTTGGCTTGGTACCCCTCTGTGGCTTCTGAAAACCCAGGCACTGAGGAATGCTTCTCCTTGTTAACTAATAGAAGCACAGGCTCAGCTGCAGAGTGTATAGGCATTGCAGGATGGTCTAAATAAGGAAGTCAGGTCAGCCTCAGATCCCAGAACCAAGAAAGACATGTGGGAAACGTGAGGGAGAGAGTGTTCACTGAGCATCTACTGCACAGAAACCAGGTATATACTGATCTCATTTGATTCTCACAATTACTAGGCCAGGTTGATGCAATGACCTCCCAACATACCTATGACCTCCCAACACACCGGAAGGAATGAAGGCTTAGAAAGGGTGGACTCTGGCCCAGGGTTACAGAGACAGGAAGGGGTGGAGGTAGGCTCAAATCAGCCCTGTCTGATTCCATCTCCTCCAGAGCCTTAGCTCTCCATCTGCACAAAAAGAAGAAATAGGACTTCTGGTAAGTTCTCTTGAGTTCAGCATTGAACTCATTCTGGGTGGTGTCAGGGGACAGGCCTAGGTTTATGGAAATATTTACTCAAAAGCGAATGGAAGAGAGGCTGCACATGAGGATGGGAGGCAATGTGTGTGCCGTAGCCTTGTCCTGGTTTCATTTTTGTTGCTGTGACAAAATACCAAAACTTAGGGGGAAAAGGGTTTATTCAGCTTACAGTTCTAGGCGACAGCCCATCACTTCAGGGAAGTCAAGGCAGGAACTCGAAGCTGCAGTCAAGAGCAGAGAGAAAACATGCAATGCCCACTGCTGCTCAACTCCCTTTTCTTTTTTCCCCCAACATTATTTTTTAATTGAATTTTTGTGTATTTCATACATCTTAATCATATTTAGACCCCCCTCCTCTGTCTGCACCCTCTGTAGCCCCTGCCACTGGATTTCATGCATTTCTGTAATATATGTTTTTTTTTTTCTGTCATATATGTTAAGACCTATGGAGTCAAGTTTGTGTCCCCAGATATCCCCTGGTGTGAGCTCATTCACTGGAGCCTGTTCAGTCTATGTAGCATCCGTCACTCCCTTAAAGAAGAGCAGTTCTCCCTCACCCAGCAGTGCTCATCAGCTCCCTTTTCTTGCTCTTACACAGTTCAGAGTTCAAAACCAGGCTGGATCTTGCCACATTAATTAAAGCAATCAAGACAGCTCCTGACAGATGCGTCTAAGGCCAACCTGATCTAGACAATCTGGTGATGAGACTTTCTTCCCACTGGTTTCTAAGCTGTGTCAAGTTGACAGTTAATTTCTGACACTCCCCACCTCCCATCCACAGTTTTGCTTCTTGAGGTCTGTGTTATCTGCAGTCAACTTCAGCACAAAAGTGTTGATGTTTGTCTCAACTCTTTTGAGAGCAGCCCCACCTTTGCACAGTGTCTGTACCTTGTATTGTTGTAGCTACTCTATCCTACTTGTTACTGTTCCTCTCTGCCTGTGACCAGCTTAAACACTTTTTCATAGATGTGCTGCATAAGAAAGAATGGTATACATAGTATTCATTGTTATCCGTAGTTTTAGACATCTTCTGGGAGTTTTAGAATATGTCCCCTCTGGATGGGGTGGGGGGCAGCTACTGTGCCCCTCTAAACAGACACATAGCATTCCTAATCCTAGATACCTTCAGAATGGGACCTTATATTTAGAAATAAGGTCTTTAGAGAAAGAGGTAATAAAATGTGGTCATTTATGTAAGTCCTAAATCAGTATGTCTGCTGTTCTTACAAAAAGGGGAAATCTGGGGACAGAGAGCTGTTAGAAGAGACGAGGATGGCCATGTGCATGCTCAGGACTGCTGGGCATCAGGGGAAACCACAGAGACTAGACGGACCAACTCTGCCCTCACAGCCTCAGAAGCCAACCCTGTGCTCACTTTGACCCTGACCTTGAACTCCTGGCTTCCCGAACTGTGAAGCAATGCATCTGGTACCAACCCACTCACTCATGATGTTTTGTTCCTGTAGACCTGAACAACTGATACAGGAATTGTGGTGGCCTCAGTTTCCCCTCTCCAGTTGGAGAGATTCATCTTTGTTCCCAGTTTTGCTGGGCCATGTCTTTGGCCAATTCAAAGCCCTGCAGCTCCAGCTCTCCTTCCTTTGGAGCCTTTCTGGAAGGCTCTGGAAACTGCAGGATTCTCTTATGAGGTTCCTTGCCTCTATCTTGAGGAGCTTCAGGAACCATGCTGTCCTCATTTCCCTACATTTCCAGCGCTTCTGGGTGGCCACAGAACTTGGTACAGACAAGAGACCCAGGGCTGTGCTGTCTAGCCATTAGGACAGAAATGAGAGAGAAACCATGGAGAAAGATGCATACCTACTCAAAGCACTGTCCCAGGATGATTTAAAGTTCCTTTAAAACTCACAACTTTAGCTGGGTATAATAGTGCATGTCTGTAATCCGGTACTCAGGAAGCTGAGGCAGGAGGATTGCTGCAGGTTTGAGGCTAGACTGAGCTACCTAATGAGATCCTATCTTAGAACCTCTTCCCCCGCCAATTTTTTTCGAGACTGGGTCTCTCTGTAGCTCCAGCTGACCTGGAACTTGCTATGTAGACCAGGCTGGCCTTGATCTCACAGAGATATGCCTGCCTTTGCCTCTCTAGTGGTTGGAGTAAAGGCATGTGCCACAATGTCTGCCCCACCTCTAAAGATTATTTACAGTCAGGCATCTGTATTTGACTTTCGATGTGTTCATGGTCACATAGCAAGGCTGGCAAATGCTGACGTCTTCTAGCGCCGGGTAACAGTGGTATCTTCACCCCAAAGCAGATCAGTTGCTGAAATTCACCCCCATAATTCTGCTCCCCTCCTCAGCTCCTCTGAAGACAATAGGGCACTCTAGCTCTCTGTAATACTGTTTCCAGAAACTTTGGTCTCTTTAGAGAAGGATCAGAGATTAATGGGCCATATAAAAACACTAATTTCCATGCATTAGACTCAGTGTAATGTGTTAAAGGATTAAATAAAGCTCATCTAGGAGGTGAAGAATGTAGAAATCAGTTTTTAGAGGCCTCAGAGCTGGCCCAGAGGACTGGAAGCTTCTTGGTATGGTGTCTGTGTTGCCCCAGCCCCATTCACCCCCGTGTGATAGTGTTAGGAAGAGGGAAGTTTTGGAGGTGTGTTAATCAGCTTTGCAACACAGAATCCTGGAGGCAATTTGCCTATAAGGAGAAAGGGCTGTTTTGGCTCTGGTCCTGGAAGTTTCTGTCCAAGATAGACCTGTCGTATCATCAGACCTCCATCCCATGGGGAGGGGGGCACCAAGAAGAACTGGATATTCTGTTATCATCGCATTATATCATCGGTTCAATCCTGTTTCTACACAGTTGTCCTTCCAGCCAGGCCCCTCAGAAGGCAGGGAAGGTGAAGGTTGCCAGTTCACTAGCACGCCTTGGAGACTAGGAAGTCTGGCTTCTATAAATTGCTTTGTGGGGAAGAAGGGAGACAGGACAGCTGACGGTCAGGGAGAAACTTCCCCTCAGATCTTCAGTGTCCTCAGTTCAACGTTCTCAGAATGTTAAAGCCACAGTTTTCTAGAACCCTAAAAACCTCTCTGCCATGTGAGGATACAGTAGGAACTATTCTAGAACCATTTCAGTTGCTTGTCAGCCACCCAGTTCCTGGTCCATTGCTATGGCAGCCAGAATGGACTAAGATACTTCTGGCCTCAGACATGGGGGGAGGTATCCCAGCCTGTTCTACAGCATGGTGTAACCTCCAGCCAGTGACAAAGATCCCTGAGGTCCCCATTCCTCCTCTGCCTAAAAGCTGTTAGACTGATTGAGGTGTGTTTCTATACTTTGCTGTGGGCTGGTACTGGAGTAACAGCCTGTTGTTAGCCTCCACATGGGTGCTAGGAATGAACCCGGGTCCTCTGTAAGAGCAGCCAGTGCTCTTAACCACTGAGCCATTGCTCTAGCTTCCTAAAACACTCTATAAAGGAAATTTTCCATCCTGGGATGAGGTGTGGCAGCCAGCAGCCATCCTCATAGCAGGTCAAACAGGCTGAGGACCCTTTCTTTCTGGGCCGCTTGCTATTGCAGTCCCTGACGGTGACCTTGGCGTATGAGGGTGGATAACGCAGGTATCCCTTTAGTAGAGCAGTGACAGTACAGACAGAGGTGGGTGTACTTAGCAAGGTTCCCAGAACAGGTAGGTGAGCTGAGCTGATGTGTTCAGTCCAGACAAACTCCTGTGATGGTGAGCCTGTGCCCCAAGGGTCACACTGGGGGATCTGGATGAACACTGTCTCTGTAAGGCTCCTGTCCCTTGTGGTCATGGGAATGCAGAATATTTTTGACTTCGTGTTTCCTGACAGCCCAATAGAGACTGTGGTCCTCTGGCGTAGCACCCAAGATGGGAAGGATCCTGTGTGCCTGTTCCAGTACAGATCCTGCCCATCTACAGAGGTCCTGACTTGACCTTCCTGCCTCCTGGTCCTGCCACCTGTCTCTGATATGTCCCACTAGTCCCTTCCCCAAGGGCTTCCAGATGCCAACAGAGGCCGAATATAGTACTGTTATTGACTGGCCACTCGTTCTATCCTTGGACATGGACAGAATAGCCTTGCCTCACCCCTGTTAGAAATGTGCTCTTCTGAGAAGAGCTAGGCCTGGTCTCTTGTGCCCTCTTGCCCTGCGGAGTCCTGGGTTTGTTGTCTTCACATGACTACTTCTTTTTCCTTAGAATTTGTGCTTTTCAGGCATTTCTTTCTTATGCTTGGCTTAACCTCGAATGCATGTTTCCAGCTGTCTTCTCTCTGCCTGTTGGATGAGACATGAGTGTAAGGGGTACAGGAAGAACAGAATAAACGGCAGCTTGGGGTTAGTGGCCCTCGCTGGGGCTCCCCTACTCTGGGGTGTGGAGGGAAAGCAGACGCCCCTTTAGCAGCACCAGGCTGGGGAAACCAGCTCCTTAGGGACATGGCTAAGTGCTCGCGCTTTGTTTTTAAAAATAAGTGGGAACACATTCGTTGCTTTGTGGAACTGGGCTACAAACCCTTTTCTCTTTGGTCTGCTGGCTATTTCTGGGTTGCTCTGTGTGGTTTTTCAAGACTCATCACACGCTCAGGAGCAGAGACCCATTGGAACAAGTGCATGTTCTCCACAGCTAGGGTGAACCCTGCACACAGGCCCCAATTAAAATCAAGCTGTGTGTGTGGCTACATGACATTCCTGAGGTTTAATTAGGTGGGAAAGAGAGACTGGGCCAGCCTCTTCATCTCTAAGCCAGCTCTTAAAACACTCTCCCCGCCCTGGCCTCTTTACTTTGGGTCTTGATGTGAAAGGGGCCAGGGGTGGAGGCTGGGATGAATGAATGGGGACAGACAGCTCCTCAGAATCAGTCGGGAAGGAGGACTGTGAGGGCCTGGGGTGTCAGCTGAGGCTGAGCAGATCTTAGAAGTAGATTTGAGGGTCCAAGGTGCCCCACTTAGCAGGATGATGTGGAGGCAGAGCTCTGCCATTCCCTGCCTGCTTCTTCTGCCAACTACACCCACTGTGAGACTTCAAAGGGCTCCACAGCAAGGCTGGTTCAAGGTTTGGCCTTGACTTTTCTATAAAACACTGGCTGTATTCCTTAGCCCTTTGTCAGAGGCAACAGATGACCTCAGCCCCTTCCTGGCAGGGTTGCTGAGGAGACTTGAAGTGGCTCACGACATCCCTAGTGCTTATCAAGTGTCAATTGGGATGGCTAAAACAGCAAGCTGGGGCGCAGACTCCTCTCATCCCTCTCTTAGTTCTTAGTTTAATCACTCTTGTGGTTTGTGAATGAAGTGTCTCCCCCAACAGTTCCTGTGTGGGAAGCTGGGTCCTCAGCTGGTGGGTCCTGGAGTGATTAGATCATAAAGGCTCTGACCTCATTGATGGATTAATCCACTGACGAGGTTCAGGATTTGGTGACATTTTGGAGAGGACATGGAACCTTTTGGAGGTAGTAGGTTACTGGGGGCTGTATCTTATCCAGGGCCCTTCTTTGTGTGCCTCTCTGACTCTCCTAGCCATGAGGTAAGCTACTTTGCCCTATCACATGCTCCCTGCCATGAGGCTCTGTTTCATTTCACATGGACCTAGAAGAAATACAGCCAAATTACCAAGGACAGGAAGGCCATGGTAGGGCAAGCCAGAGTAAACCTTTCCACCTCTGAATGCTTTCTCTCAGGGACTTGTCACAGTGATGAAGATGGATTAACACAATCTTGGCGTCTTAGAACTTTTCCCTCCAATATTCCCCTCAGGCCTGTCAACCTCTTCCCATCCCTCCTCTCCACCCCTACTGTCTCTATCTTACCTTCACCACGACCTGGGGTGCGAGGGCCGCCAGGACACTGCTTATGATTCTTGTCAGTGTGCTGGAAAGGTCTAGAAGCATGAAGAGTTAGAACTGGATGCTAAGGGATGACCAGGTGTGTGGAGAAGAAAGAATAAAACAGGCCAGCAAGGTCCAGAGGTCTAGCTGTGGGTAGGAACAGGGAAACCCACGACCAGCTCTGGAGCTGTGTTGCTGTGGCCAGAACAACAAACTGGAGGGGTGAGGAGGAAGATGATGAACCCCTGATTTGTTGTGGGGTTCAAAACAGAATAGGTGCCGAAGAGCTCCTATTGCTACGTGAAGGTGAGTTGCTATTGATGCAGATGACAACGCAATTATCTCTTAATGATAGTCTCGGCAGGGATTGATAGCTATCAGGTGTGTCCTGTGAGGAGCTGAGCAGAACAGTCATCTTTCCACAGTATGTGACCCAGAGATGAGATGCAGGTTCCTCACTGGCTCTCCCCACACGTTGGCTCAAGCCCTTCCAACCATTCTTTCTGCATGGCTCATGTCTTGTCTCCTGGGTTGCAGTGTTAAAGAAGGTGGCTCTAACTTTGAATCCTGGCTTTGCTACTTAGCAGCTGGGTGGCCTTACACAAGTTGCTTAGACACTCTGTGTTTTCTCATTCTTGAAGGAGCTTTGTGAAGACTGAGATAGCACATGTTAGGGGGCTTTGAAGGCAGCACATGGAGGCTCGGGGGATGGCTCAGTTAGTAAAGTACTTGCAGTGCAAGCAGAAGGACCTGACTTTGGTCCCCCAGCACCCACATAAAAGTGTGTGCTTGTAATCCCAGAGTTGGGGTAGGGGGTGTGGAGAAAGGAGGATCCTGGGAATTCAATGGCCAGCCAGCTGAGACTATTTGGTAAACTCCAGGCCAGTGAGAGGCCTGTCTCAAAAATAGAAGGTAGACAGCTTCCTGAGGAACAAGACCCAAGGTCGTCCTCTAGCCTCCACAGATGCATGATCACACGTACCAGCACACACGTGTTCCTTCCCAGACACACACACACACACACACACACACACGCACACGCACACACACACACACACACACACACACACACACACGAGCCCAGAGTATTCAGGAGTCTCCTAGCCGCTCTCCCAGCTCTGTCTCTGCCTTGTACTATCTTCAACAGCAGTTGAAGGGTTCTCTCACTGACGTGACAAAAGAAGCATGACAGACAACTTAGGGGAGGTTTATCTTGGCCTGTGGTTTTAGACCATAGTGGTGAGGAAGACCTGGTGGGTGGAGGCTGGGGCTGCTGCCTCTCACATCATGGCTGACCAAGAAGCAGAGAACTAGACCTGAAAGGAGGCGGGAACAACTTTCAAAGGCCCTTCTGGCCTCTATCAGCCAGCTAGGCTCCCTGTCCCAAAGGTTCCACAGCTTCCAAAAATGGTGCCACTAGCTGGGGACCAAGTGTTCAGGCACAGGAGCCTGTGGAGGACATTGCAGATTCAACCCCAAGTCAGAGCTCCTGCTCTGCCTAAGCCCCCTGTGAACTCTTCCTCAGAGTGAGGCTGTCATGTTCTTGTGGCCTCCAGGCCCCCAGGCTGGCCACGCGCTGTCACGTCCTTACATGTCAGTTATACCCAAGGCTGTGCCTGACATCAGGAAGGCACATCCCAGTGGCCCTGATGGTGAGCTCCATGCCTCCTTCAAATCTTTGCCTAAATGTCACCAAGCTGAAACCATCACCAGTTACCCGGGGGATGGCAACTGTCTGCAGCTCACCAGGGCTGATCTTCACAGCACACGTGCTACCGTCTGACCCATAAACATTCACCTATTTAGTGTGTGTGCTGTATGCATGTACATTCATGTGTCCTTATGGGTCCGTGCGTGTGTAGAGGCCAGAGGTCAATATCAGGTGTTTGTTGCTGCTCATTGAACGTGGAGCTCTCTGATTGGACTAGACTAGCTGGCCAGTGAGCTAGCACTGAGATTACAGGCTTGAGCCTCCATGCCTAACTTTATACATGGGTGCTAGGATCTGGACTTATGTCCTCATACTTTCATGACAAGCACTTTATCCACTGAGCCATCTCTCCAGCCTCATAGTAGGATGGTTTTAAATGTGTTTGCTGATGTGTATTGCATACTGACCCCAACAAGCTGTATGTGCAAAGTGTTTCCACCTATCAGTCCCACTGGTTGTTGTTTTGTTTGCTTTTTTAAATTATTTATTTATTCACCACCTACTTAGAAGAAGCATTTCATTACAACAGCATTGACATATTCAATAACAATTTCCTGAGCTAAGATGCATCTCTTTCAAAATTGGCTGTAAATTTTTAGGTTTACAGTTGAA
>NW_008354184.1:361139-361771 GCF_000622305.1 Nannospalax galili | reverse complement strand
TTTTTCACATCTACTAATTTTAAGAAGAAAGTTTTTATGCTTTGAAGAATTATTATTTTTTAATCATTATTTTTTCTATTTTTTAATAACTACATGATTAGAAGAAGCATTTCCCTACAGCTTTAACAATTTCAGTAACACACTCCAGAGCAAGAGTACATCTCTTTCACAAGTGGGTACAAGTTTCTAGGTTCACAGTTGAGTTATTACAGTTATACAATATCGAACTCAGTATAAGCCCTGTAAAACATAAAATTGGTTGAGTTTTTTAACCTTAAAAAAAAAGATTTCCATTTCATTTTAGGATATATTGTTCCTTGTATAAAGACTCATTGTTTTTGCTACTAACACTGAGATGTTGGTACATGCATCTCTAATCTGTATGTATCTGATTATTACTAGTCATAATCAGTTGCACTTGGGTCCTTGGTGCCTGTGTATGTCTATAAAGTCATCAAGTAGATTTCAATGGTAATGTTTATCACCTCTACTAATTAGCATGACATAAATTTCCATGCTTCCTCCTCATATTTTTTTAAATTAGTTGATTTTGTTTTGTCTGTGTATATCACACAGAACATCCTAAACCATCTTATTCAACTATACACCCACTTCCCAGATGGCACCCTCCC
>NW_008354184.1:359884-360498 GCF_000622305.1 Nannospalax galili | reverse complement strand
TGCTGCAAACATGCCAAAAACATACAGCTGAGTCTAACCTGTATTCTGCCAAAGGACATGGAGACGGCTGATGCAAGATGGCTCAACTGAGAGGGCCAATGAGGATCAGACACGATCCGAGAAAGCCTACTGGGGCAAATGGGATAAAGGAGGGGGGATATAAGGGAACCCCATATCAACAATAAATGAGTCTGCAGCAGCTCACACTACCTACTTCTCCCCTGACTCCTGGAGTCTGTGTAGTAACTCTGTTCAGACTCTACTCCCACCCGGAGGGCCCCAGTACACCCACAACTATTTATCTCTTGCATTGTCTCACCCCTCCATCATTGTTTTCCCACTTAAGTTGCCCCCATCCCCCCCCCTTAATAATAAATAATACCCTTCTCCTACAGTCCTACCTCTCTTGAGCTCCTTCTTTCCCTTTATCCCCTAAGTTCCTTGTATACCCTTCCCTCCCCCTTCCCTTAAACTAACCTAATTTTTATCCATATCTCCCTTATTAATGCCTGTTTCCTACTGCTCTTCGCTTTCAGGTTCTTTCTTTTCCCTTACCTCCCTGGTTCCTTTCCATTATCCTGGTTCCTGTAGTTATGTCTGGATACATACTCACT
>NW_008354184.1:356792-357484 GCF_000622305.1 Nannospalax galili | reverse complement strand
CACTATTAATGAGTTGGGATTAATCTGGGTCGTAAAGTCCTGTAGTACTGATTTTATGAAGTGCATTGCACCAGAGTTTGGTGAATATGTGTTCATGATTGTAATATCTTCTTGATTTATTGTTCCTTTGATCAGAATGAAGTGGCCCTATCTCTTCTGATTAGGTTTATTTTAAAGTCTATTTTGTCAGCTATTAGAATTGCTACACCTGCTTTTTTTCTCAGTACCATTTGCTTGGTATATTTTTTTCCATCCTTTCACTTTGAGATAGTGTCTGTCCTTGAAAGTGAGATGAGTTTCTTGTAGACAACAAAAAATGGTTTTTGTTTCTTAATCCATTCACCTACTCTGTGTCTTTTGACTGGAGAGTTCAGTCCATTAATATTTAAAGTTATTAATGAAAGATGAGTATTGAATTGAATCCTGTCATTTTTATTACTGTTCACATTCTTGATATAGCTGTACTTTTCCACAGTTATACCTTCATTGAATTTCTTTCCACAACCCCTTGGGTATAGTCATTCCATTCTTCAGCTCTTTGTATTGCTTCCAGAACTCTCTGAAGGGCTGGTTTTGTGGACATGAATTCCTTCAGCCTATTTATGTCATGGAAGATTTTTCTTTCCCCTTTAACTATAATAGACATTTTGGCTGTGTATAGTAGTCTGGGTTGGCATCTGTGGTCATTTAAA
>NW_008354184.1:334183-356153 GCF_000622305.1 Nannospalax galili | reverse complement strand
TTATTTTTTCTCTGTGATTTCGACGTGTGAATTTCTTTTGTAGTCTCTGATTCTTGTGTGAGACTCAAGCCTTCAAGTTCAGGTCTACTTCTTTTTGTAAAGTTTATGTGTCTTTGTGGTTTACTTTTTGGGCATCAAAAGCTGGTTCCTCTAAGCTTGGGGTTCTCTCTTTTGATTTTATATTGGAGTGGCCAGATTGCTTTTCTTTGGGAGTTCCCACAGAGGCCCAAGTCAGATGAAGATCAGATGCTCTCAGGCTTTCTCCTAAGGTCTGGATCCCTCCAGGAAAGATTTAGCCTCAGGAATTTGGGGGTTGGACTGGCCTGGGAGCCTGGCCCAAGAAAGACACTGGTCTGGGGCAGCTGGTGGCCATGCCACCCAGAGATGCAAAGGAAGATGGGGATGGGATGCAGCCCCAAGGGCCCCTGGGGACTGCACTGAGGAGCTGGGTTGGTCCAGATGCAAAGGACCAGGAAGAGGAAAGGTCAGCCCGGGAGTCCAGGAAAGAGGCTGGTGGGTTGTGCAGAGCCCGGGAAGTAGAGGGAGGTGAGGGTGGGGCCAGGCCCACAATGCCCCTGGAGACCTGAGAAGGAGCTGAGTTGGTCTGGATACAAAGGATCAGGCAGCAGTGGTGGTTCCCCAGGTGTCTGGGGTGCCAAGACAAGGAATGGGACAGGACCCAGGCTAGGAGGAGAGACCTGTGGGGGAGATGGGAAGGTAAATGAGGCTGGGGCATCAAGGCGTGGAGGGTGCCATCGACTTATCCTGGAGAGAGAGGCCTGCAGGTCGGAGAGAGGCCTGTGGGTCGTGCAGGCCCAGGGAAGCAGAGGGAGGTGAGGGAAGCAGAAAGACAGGATCTCACTATGTAGCCTTGGCTGGCCTAGAACTTACTATGTAGACCAGGCTGGCCTTGAATTCACAGGCATCTGCCTGCCTCTGCTTCCCAAGTGCTGGGACTAAAGGCCTGTGCCACCAGGCCTGGCACCACTTGTTCAATTTCAATAGTTGAGACAGTCTTCTGGCTCATCCAGCCTTTGAATAAGAAGCTCCCCAAGACACCACCCCCTTGGGGTGGGTATGGCAACCTCACCTTCCTCCAGGCCTGCTGCCCCTCCATCCTGAAACACTTCCTATTTCCCTTTGTGAATGTATGTCTTTTTGTCCAGTGCTAAGGATCGAACTCTCTGCCCTGCGAATGCTGGTTAAGCGCTATGCCTCTTACTTTGAAGCTGTAGATTGTCCCAGATTCCAACAGTTTAGCTTTCTAGTCTTTTTCAAAATAGGTATTTCCTGTCCCAGTTATAATACTTCCTGAATCCAGGCTTTGCCACATGGAGCCCATACTACTGGGCTCAGAGTCAGAGGGGTCTTTATGAATAACTATGACCACACCTTAAAAACACAGATTTTCCACACATTGTTATCCCTGCATACCAACTGATGACTTGCCAGGTCTACCACATCGATTAAATCAGTGATAAAAAGATGCTCAGTGTCCCACAGAGTCACTGAGTTTCCCATCTGGCTAATCATTGCTTTGACCATTTTGTGATGTGCTGAGAGCTTTTCAGTTAAATAAATGGACTCTTGGATACAGGAATGTTAAGAAAGTATACTTTATTAAATTTCTGATGGTGTAATTAGTTTGAGAATTTGAAATGGACCCAACAGAATATTGAGTAAAACAGTGCCTGGGTATAATCCAGTGTTTTTGCCTTACCAGAGGGCATGTGTCACTTGTAGTAACATTGTCATCATCATCTGCTGTGGTTGAGGTTCAGCGCTACCTTCTCTCCATGTTGCAGAGTTCTAGGTCATAACAAATCTGCAGACGAAGGCTAGAGAGATGGCTCAGTGGTTAAGAACACTGGCTGCTCTTGCAGAGGACCTGGGTTTGATTCCCAGTGTTCACATGACATCTAACAACTGTCCCTAATTCCAGTCCCAGGGGATCCAATGCCCTCTTCTAGTCTCCATGAGCACTGCATGGACATAGTGCACTTATATACATGCAGGCAAAACACTCATCCACAAAAAATTGAAATAAAAAAATTTGTAGGAGGATTGGGGAGGTGGCTCAGTTGGTAAAGGGCTTTCTATGCAATCATGAAGATCCAAGTGCAATCCCCAGAAGCCATGTTAAAAGAGACAGGCATGGGAATACTTGGGGTAGAAAAGTTTAAGTAGGGAGAGGTGGAGGACAGATGAGACAAGGGACAGGGTGGAGTAACCAAAATAAAGGAGGAGTGAAGAAGTCATATAGGAACCTACTATCTTATAACCAAAAATTTAAGATATGATTAAAATTGTTTTAAAGAGTTTGAAGGGAGATACCCTTCAAATGTTAACAACGTATGTTCTTAGAAGCCATGCGTTATTAACAAAACCCTAGTGTTAGGGGTGGGATACCTCCTAATGAATTGTTGGTCAGGGAGGCCACAGAGCTCCCACACCAATACAAGGCTCTTGTTGTTCCTCTTGGAACTGAGCTAGAAGTTTCCTCTCTGAAGACTAGTTTTCACAGTCCCAGGAGGTGCTACAGGCTATAGGACAAGAAAAGGTATCAACAGTTTTCCCCAGCTGTTCCCCCTGTGAGCTACAAGATCAAATTGCCAGGCAAGATGTTGTGTGCCATAATGGCTCTATTGTTACGTTGATAACTAACCATTCTTGGCTTGGATTTGAGGCCTGCTCTGCTCTGCAGGAGGAAATATGTGCCTGGTACCATAAATCTGGCCCAAAACCCTTGGTGGGGGACTCATAAGTCCTAATGGGAAACTGAATACTGTTGTTCAGCTAAACTGATACAGTGTCCGACTTTCTTTAAGTATTTATGTTTATAGCTATAAACAAGTGCTACTCTCAGCCTTAAAAAAAATCCCCCTCTTTCCAGTGAAGGGTGATAAATCATGGCTGTGCAAGGTGCTTAGAGTAAATGATGGTTGAGTGCTCAGCCCTAAACGAGGCATTTAGACCATCTCCTCTAAGGCTCCAGGAACATTGTAGAAAAGGAGGCGAGAAGAATGTAAGAGCCAAAATGCAGGGAGGACTGTGAAATGTCATCTGGGCAGGACAGGGTCACTGCAGTCATGAGCTCTCAGCAGCTGAGGTTGCCTGCACTGGGCATGCACAAGGATGGGACTGTCTACAGTCAGGTGTGGAAGAAGGGCTCAGGGGGCTCTACATTCCCTGCTGAATTATTGGCTATTGATAGATTCTGGGAGGGGGGATCACTGTCTTCAGTTGTGTACCCCCAGATAATCTCACCAGTCTCCAAAGCACAGCTCCAATCCCATGCTCACACAGATGGCCCTGATTAAACTAAATGGGTCACAAAACAAAATTGAAAGTCATGATTCTGGGTAAGGGACAGGTAGGGATTGGGCGGCGGGGGGGGGGGGACATTGACAGGAATGGGAGGGAAATGAGAGGCTGTGTGGGGAGAGAGTAATCAGAACACATTACATACATGTGTGAAATTGTCTAATAACAACAAATGCAGGGCGTGATGGCATGCACTTGTAACCCCAGCTCTGGGGAGGTAGGAGGCAGGAGGATCCCTGGGGTTCATTGGCCAGCCAGCCACTCTGGCTGAATCAGCGAGCTGCAGGCCAGTGAGAGAGTCTGTCTCAAAAAAAAAAAAAACAAAACAAAACAAAACAAGGTAGAGGGTTTGAGGACAACATTGGGGATTGACCTCTGGCCACCACACACACAAACATGTACTGGCTCTATCACACACAAAGAAATCTGTAGGATATGGTATAGGGGACAGATTCCGAACAGCAGCATAACTGAACCCATAGATTGTGACATTTTCTAATGGAATCTTACTGTTTAAATAGCTGCAAACGCCTGCAGCCGTATTTCTGCAGTAATTATCATATCTTTGAGAACTTTCTGCACCATCAGGGAGAAAACAGAATTCAAAATTACCAAACAAAAATCATCCTGAAAACCCTGTTTCTTCTGAGCCAATTTACTTTTCCCTGAGCCTGCTGGTTGATAAAAGGTGGCATATATATTCTGGTATAACAATAATGTGATTGGCCTCCTCAAATGACTTGGTGTTCTGCAAGAAATAAAACCTCTCAAGTCCATATGCCTAAACCCCTTTTTATCACATCTCAGAATCCACTCTATTAAAAATAAAGTAAGACCTAGAAAAAGAGTCCCCAGAAATACTGAATATGTAACAGAGTCACCAAATTGTTCTTGATACGTCCTCTCTCTATAAAATACTCTTTTTAAAATGAGGACACAGTGAAAAAGGGGCTCCTTGTCCATTTGGGCAAACCACAGTCACAGGGGGTTCATTTGGTGGGCAGGTGATTCAGCAAGGTGTCTGAAAACGCTCTTGAAAATCTGTTTTTATTCAGTTTGTGGATGGGTTTTTAGAAACTTTTCATCCCCAAATTTCTGTGACATTTTATTTTCAATACAATCCATTTACATGTTGCTCAGTCAGTCCTTTTCTGAGTCAGTAAAGGCCACTTAGTTACCCCCAACAGGGCTGCCACCATGCAAGTACTCAAACTCCTGACCGCACATCTTACATTCCACAGCATCCCACGGCTGTTGTCTGGCTCCCTATGAACACACTGTCCTCTCCACTTAGAAAGCTCTGTCTCCCCAGCAACCTCTGCTTGTCCCAGATTCCGTGTAGAATACTTTCCTCTAAGTGGCATTCCCTGCCCCACGCCTCCAAGCTGCTGTGGCTCTGTACCAGGCCCTGCCTCACCAGCCAATGCTTTGCAAGTCCACAGGAGCCACGTACTGTGCCACAATTACAAAGCCCTCCTTCCTCATGGCCGCAGAGCTAAAATTCTGAAGACAGGGATTCATCTATCTTGATCACTATTGTGTCCCTGATGTCTGGCAGGCTGCCTACGCGTAACAGTGCTTTATAAATATTTAAAGAACACACACATGAGTAATTTGACAGTAAGTAAACTGTAAAATATTTTTATAACTGCTTTATAATAGGATCCTCAAGTTCAAACTAAAACACTGTTAGGATAAATATAATGAAGTTATTTTTAATTGGAGATAATTGTAAAGTCAATCAGGATAGACCCCTCTCTTGATTTAAGCCAAGTTTCTTCTACTGGATTAATGGAGTTGGCTAAATAGAAACTCAAATAAGTGCTTGTTAATTATACTAATTAGCAAATGGTTGTATTAAACTATATGAGCTATGTAAAACCCAGTTACAATCTGAAGTGACTGTGTGTGTGGAAGGCAGATAAAAAGTGAGGGAATTTTGCAAAGTGCTACTGGTTTCCCCAGTTATTGTGGGGTCCCGTGTTCAACAGCCCTGATGTAGTAGCTTTCAGGGATTTGGATGGGGAGGGAGAGGTGTTGTGTCTCAAGGACTTTCGCTTTGCTTTGTTTTGTTGAGACAGGGTCTCTGTGCATCGCCCCCAGCTGGCCTGGAGCTTGCTATGTAGACCAGGCTGGCCTCCATATCACAGAGATTTACCTGCCTCTGCCTCTCAAGTGCGAGGATTAAAGGTGTGCCACACACCCAGTATCTTGAAGGATTTTTATTCTCTACTCTTAACATTGTTTAACTAAGAAATGTTTGAACCACTACAAAAGGAGCTATGTATACCACTAACGCCTGAGAGTCTATTGATGGTGCTCCAGATGGAGAGCACTGGGGGAGGTCCTCTGACGTCTTCTTTATTTTATATTCTAATTTAATGCTCAACTAACTTTATGGGCCCAACATGTTAGGGCATTTATTTCAATAATCCTGGAATTCATATTTCAGCTTCAAGGTTACTTTCTTAGATGAAATCTCCCCAAATTCCTTAGTATCTGCAATATCCTTATACATTTGGGGAGATGATTTGATTAATTTACCAAATCCCTCTCAAACTCCAGAACTCAAGCTGAGGGCAGGCGCTGTATCTGGTTTTGTTCCTGCCAAATTCCCAGGACCATATAAATAGGTTCTCAAAAAGACACCTGCCAGTTAAGCACAGACCCCTCTGTGTTTGAGACAGGGTCTCACTATTTAACGGAGGCTAACTTGGAACTCCCTTATGTAACCCAGGTTGGCCTCCCTCCAACTTGAGATTCTCTGACCCCAGCCTTCTAAACTCTGGGATTAGTGTACTACCTCAGCTGGCCAGAGCCCTTTTCCTTAAGGGCAGCCATGAAGTCTAACAAGCTCCTACTTCCATTTTGGATGGCTGCTAGAATGGGAAGCCTCACACGCTGCTTCTTTCAATAAAGTGACACCCAGTGGCTCCAGAGAGAAGGTGGGAAATGACCACTCCTGATAAGCAAGTTGAGTCTGTGATTCACCTGGATGTTTGGAAGCTTCAGCTAAGATCTTGGCTTGCATAACCGGAGTGATGGTGTCTTCTGACCCAGCTATTCCACTTATATACCTAAGAGACCTTGTGGTGGCTACTATTACTTGTCAAATGACAACCTATGGTCCTCTGGGAAGGAAGTCTCACTGAAGGTTGTCTAAATCAGCTTGGTCTGTGGGGAACTGTCTTGATTGCCTTACTTTTCCATAAAAAATAAAGTCCTGATCCATCTACAGCATGGATGGATGTCACAGTATGATGCCAAATGACAGAAATCAGATACAAATGCCTTATCATAGGATTCCTCTTTGGGCTGGGGATGTAGCTCAGTTGGTTGTGTACACACCTGTATGATTCTGTTTATATGAATAGCATGGAGGTAGACAGCAAATTTTGTTTGCCAAGAACATGGGGTCTGAATGAGAAACGTCCCCCTTAGACTCATGTGTTTGAACACATGGTCCCCAGTTGGTGGCACTGTTTGGAAAGGTTGGGGAACCGTTAGGAGGTGGAGCCTTCCTGGAGGAGTTGGGTAACTGGGGGGAGGGCCTTGAGGTTTTATAGCCTAGCCCCACTTCCTCTTTGTACTCTGCTTCCTGACAATGGATGCAATGTGAACAGCTGGCCTCCTGCTCCTGCTGCCACACCTTTCCTGCCATGATGCAATCTATTCCCTTAAACTATAAGCCAGAATAAACCTTTCCTTCCTCAAATTGCTTCTTGTCAAAACAATGAGAAAAGTGATCCGGGGGGAAAATACACCTGCTAACAGGTGTGGAGGTATCTTTTATGGTGAGGAAAATGTTCTGGAACTAGATGGTGGTAATGGCTGCCCAGCCTTGTGAGTGTGCTAAACGTTTATTAGACCATATCTCTTAAGGGACAAATTTCATGGTATGTGACTTATATCTCAATTTTTAAACATTTCATATGATTCAGACTTACAGTGTGTTAGAATATGCTCTAGCTTAACTTGCTCTTCTTTCTATAATAGTAAGAATTCTATACCTGGGGCTAGAGAGATGGCCCAGTGGTTAAGAGTACTGGTTGCTCTTGCAGACGACCTGTAGCTCACAACTATCTTTAACTCTAGTTCCAAGGGATCCAACACCCTCTTCTGGCCTCCACAGACATTGCACTCATGTGGTGCCCTTACATAAAATAACTCTATACTTGTTAGTAAGAATATGTGATTACTATTCTTTTTTATATTTTATTTATTATTTTATGTGTATGAGTGTACTGCCTGCATGTAAGTGAGTGCACCTGTCTCATGCAATGCCACAGAGGTCAGAAGAGGGCTTCGGATTCCCCTGGAATTGGAGTTAAGGATGGTTTGCAGCCACCATGTGGGTGCTGGGAATCAAACTTGGGTCCTCTGTGAGAGCAGTCAGTGCTCTTAACCCGTGAGCTATCTCTCCAGCCCTGATTATTCTTCTTTTAAGTAAAGACATGCTTGAAACTATCTGCAGGAGGGTGGGCAGATGGCTCAGTGGGTGCAGCCACTTCCTGCCAAGCCTTACAACCTGTGTTTGATCCTCTGGGTTCCATCCCTAACACCACAAAGCTTCCATGCTGATCCCAACATGCACTTGGGCTGGGAATCACAGGTCTGTAATACCCAAACTAGGTCATTTTATCTGTAAATGAGGCATTTTTATTTGAAAAGTTGTTTTAATGAATACAAAAGATAAAGATGGAAAAAAAATCAAATTTATTTTTATGAAATACAAGGAAAAAGGTATGCATTTGAACACTGCAACACATGCTAATGGTAAAAACACATGCGGTACATCACACTTGTTTGGACTTAACTCTTGACCCTGTGGCAGCTGAAGAGATTCCTGCCTTTGATTTGCAGAGCCTGAAACCTTCAGAGGAACGTTTGAGACACAGGCCTTGAATTCAGGCAGAAGGGACGCTTGTTAGTGACCAAGCTTTGGCAGAATGGGGAGTCTAGGGTTTCCTCCTGCTCCAGTGCTCACCTAGAGGCCCTGACATAGCTATTTGCACTTTAAGGTCTTGCCACAACTTTCACTAATGTTTAACCCATTGGGGACAAAGTACAGAAAAGGAAGAATGAACGAAATTCTCTTCAGTTTCAAATGAACTAATATCTAAATCGGAAATGATCAAAAGTGATTTCTTTCTTTTGAAAAAATACACCCAACAAAATGAACCTGTTGGTCTGAAAGATACTTGTTAGTACACTTGACAAGGGACTATTAAGCTGTCATTGTTTGTCTCCATAGCAACTCTCCTTAAAACTGTTAACCTCCCCAGTCTTTGGGCAGTGGAGCCATGTGGTGCGGTCTACCAAGCCGGCTGGGAGGCGACTAGATTCTCTCTGAGCCGCCCTCGGGAGACTGGCTGGCTGCCGGGCTGCTGCCACCTAGGCTGCCCAGGTGGCTGTTGATGACGCTGAGCCCCCGGATCACCAGGCTCAGGTCCTCGTGGAGTCGAACCACAGCGCTCTTCACCTCGCCTAGGAGAACTCAGATGGATCTGCTGGACTCGGGTTCCCGGGCGAGCCTCTGGTCGTCTGGAAGCTAGCACGTGACAGCAACGGGAAGCGGTCCACGGTCTGGGTGGAAAACGCTGCCTGGCTCCTGCTGGCACCGGGAGCTGGCTTCTTGGTGGCAGAATCGGAGTTATCTGGAAGGTTCCCTGGCAGATTGAGGTATTTGTAGTCCTTGTCATCTGAAGATGCTGTGCCCCTGGGAAGGAAGGGGTGGAGGATCCTGCCTGCCTTATCTCTGTATTTGAAGGAGGCGGAAGATGACTGCAGATGGGGCAGAGTCCAGAAAGAGGGGCTGGTCAAACCTGGGGGGCAAGTGATGGACCGACTTCTCTGGATGGGCCGAATCAGGAGATGACACAGACAAGGTGGAAACGGAAGATATGCCCTCGGAGGTGGTGGAAACTAAAACAGAGCTAGAGGGAAGGAGGTTATGTAACATACAAACGAGAGTAATTGCTAGAATAATTGCATCGTGTAAGCGCCTATCTGGAAGGTCTCAATATAAACTACTTAGAATTTTAAATGCTAAACATTCATAATAAGCCTGAAAGACCCAAAGCAGGAAACAGAAAATCTACAGACGTATTACATATCAATAATACCATGGAAATGAACCTAAAATAGAACAATCAATATTCATCTTGACGTCCAAACCCTGCCTGACATATTTTTTACACTACTGTAAACCTCATCAGTGACAGTATTAAACTCCACTCCACGCCTGCCAGCATTTGAAGTTGGCATTTAAAGTAGGAAGTCTGAGAAAGCCGAAACTTAGTCTCTCATCTTTCCCCCATACAGATATTATTATGGCAAAACGAATCACCAGCTCCAAGTACTCAAGAGCGAGTGTGATTCAGCTTTTTCTCTATGGCCAAACACAGTTAAGACTGAGCCCGCCCCATCTTAGATCCAGAATGTGTTAGTACACACATAACCACTTCTCACCAAAAGCTGTAACACAAAAAGCTCTCAAAGCCTCGTTCATAAAATTAAAGATTTGAGAACAATTTTATTTCCTTTCAGGCAAAATCATATTAAATGTCTTCTTTTACACCTGCCTCTAATATCCCAAACTATTCCGAGTGTGTTCCTTAGGATACCAGATGTTCTATGGAAACAGGGCCAAGGAAGACTGACCACTGTTGACTGTACCTCCTGTTAGATGAACTATCAGCACATTAAAAACCAAGAGAAATCGTCAGTAGCTTTTTTTTAAAAAAGACTGTCTCATGTATCCCAGGCTGGGCTCAAACTTACTATGTAGCCTAGGATAACCTTGAACTAATCCTCCTGCTTCTGCCTCCCAAGTGCTGAAATTACAAGAGTGCACCATGCCCAGTTTATGTGGTGCTGGAAATCGAACCCAGGGCTTCACGCATGCCAGGCAACCACTCTACCAAGTGAGCTAGGTTCCCAGCTCCACAGCATCGTATTCAAGTTTTCCAAATTTTCCTGGACAAGGAGAACTTTTTCCCCCTCTTGGAATACCTACTTGCATTTATTTTTGGATGTATGGTACAGATTGGTGAAATCCAGTTCTCCAGTCTCTGTGACTCCCTCTGAACTTGATGCTTTAAAGACTTACTCCCTTTCAGGCACACAGCATGGGACGGCAGGCCTGCCACTCAGCGAGTCGCAGCTCTGTTAGCTAATTTCACTCTACATATTCATATCCCTTCTAAGCTAAATTGGAACTCATAAAAATATGGCCAGGGCAGGTGGCTACTCTCTATTTTTTGCCTCTAAGCCCTTCACGGCCCATCTCCAGTTCTGGGGAAAAGTTCCAATCACAAAACTTGTTTTGGATGCCGAGGGTATTCTCAGCTGGTGCAGCAGCAGGATATGAAAGGGGAGCGGAGAATCAATGGCACATGGTCAAGGCCAGCCGAGCACAGGGAAGAATCTAGGTCAGGCTAATCCGGACATTCTCTCCTTTGACTGGGAGGTGGTGCTATGCTAGTGGGCTCCTGGATGATGCCTCACTTCTCCGTGTCCTGAGTCACACTGCAGCACTTTGATCTGTCATCTGTCATGTCCTTCCCTCGCTCAGGAGTCCCAGTCTCTGTTCTCTAGTGTCTCCCTCTCCCTCTCCCTCTGCCTCTCCCTCTCTCTGGTTTGCTGTCATTGGGGAGGCAGGTATCAAGCTTTCCAGCTGAGCAATGGGGGCACCAGAGGCAAAGGCTTTGGAATGTGCATGTCTGAAAATTCCCTGCTCTACCATCAGGGTTGGGAATAGCTTGTTTAAAGACTTCTAGGCCAGAAGCCTTCTTTTTTGGACTTTAAAAAATTAAAAATATCTGTTGGGTGGGTCAGGGGGTGGCCTAGAGTGTTGGTCCTCAGCTCTCCACCTTGTTAGAGACAGGGTCTCTTGTTCATCTCTGTGTCTACCACACTAGGTAGCCTATGACCTCCTGGGGAGTCTCCTGTCTCCTTCCCACCTCTACACAGAACTCTGGGATTATAGATGTGCACTATGGTGTCTGGCTTTGTGTGAGGCCCTCACACTTGCACAGCAGCATTTTATCCTCTGTCTTTTGAAGGCAATCTCCCACCGGCATCCTATTTCTGGTATTGTTAATGCAAAGTTGCAGATTTTTATTGTTTTTAATTATGTGTAGGGGGATGGTATGTACAGGAGTGCAGATGCCCAAAGGGGCCAGAGGCATCAGATTCCCCTGGAGCTGGACTGACAGGTCATTCTGAGCCACTCAGTGTGGGCTCTGGGAATCGAACCCGGGTCCTCTGCCAAAGCAGCAAGTGCTCTTAACTACTGAGCCATCTCTCCAGCCCCCTATTCTAATTCTTATTCATGGTACAGAACCTATTTCATCTCTGGAGCTTTGGTGAATTTCCTCTTCGTCCCTGTGCTCTGGAGTCTGTAACACTGTGCTTTGAAGTGGGACAATTTTCAACCACTGAAGTCAAGTGAAAGTGGACTTTTAATCAGTTTTAACTCATTTCCTTCAGCTTCAAAATACTTTCTTAATGCTTCTGTCAATTAGCTTCTCCCCCTGGCTTTCCCCGCTCTCTCTTTCTGAATCTCCTCTTCTGTTAGATCTCCCAGGCTAGTTTTCGGATTTTCCTAATTTTTTAAATCTGTGTTTGTGCATGCACATGGTGTATGTTTGTGTGTACACGTGTGTATGTGTGTGTGTGAGTGCAGGTGCATGCCTGTCATGTGTGGTCACAGGACAACCTCAGCTATGGGTCTCTATTTGGTCACTGTGTACACCAGGCTAAAGGCCTGTCTGTGAGCTGCCAGATATTACCTGGTCTCTGTCTCCCATCTTTTTTTAAAATTTTATTTATTTTTATTTAATGCATATGCATGTATTGCCTGCATGTATGTAAGTGCACCTGTGTCATGCAATGCCTGCGAGGACAGAATAGGCCGTCAGATCCCCTGGAACTGGAGTTGCGGACAGTTGTTAGCTGCCATATGGGTGCTGGGATTCGAACCCAGGTCTTCTGCAAGAACAGTCAGTGTTCTTAACCGCTGAACCATCTCTCTAGCCCCTCTGTCTCCCATCTTAATGTGGGCAAACTGGGATTACTGATGTGTGCCACCACATCTGATTGTAGGTGTGTGACGGGGATCTGAACTCTGGTCCTCATGATTGTACAACAGACACTTTATCCACTGAGCCATCTCCTCAGCCCTTTCCCATTTTATTATTCTTACTGTGTGTATATAGATCTGTGTGGGTGCACATGCCTCAGCATGCGTGTGGAGTCTGAGGACAGCTTTGTGGAACTGATTCTTTCCTTCCATCCTCATGTGGGTTTCAGGAATTGAACTCAGGCTGCCAGGCTTGGGCAGCAAGCACCTTTGTCTGCTGATCACCTTGCTGGCCCCCTTCCAGTTTTTCTCCGTTTTTCTCTTCCTGTCTCTTTGCCTGGCTTGGAGGTTTGGCCAGCTTCAGCTTCCCACCTTGTCCTTGGGTTTCTCATTTCTGCTAGTTTTGTTCTCAGCTTGAAAGAGGTTTTTGTTCTCAGAAACTTTCAAAATATCCTGTTCTTGGTTTATAGACACACTGTATTTTATCTTTTTGAAGACCTTAAAGATAAATTTAAAAAGTGTTTTCTTTTCCCTTCGCGGTATTCTTTGCTTCCTCTGTTGTTTTTGTTTTTCCCTCACTCTTCCATGTGAGAAATCTTTATCAGGTGGCTCGAGCCCACGTCTGCTTATGATTAAGGGTTAAAGCTGATGGGAAGCTTTGAAAACAAGCTCCAGCCATGCCAGCTTTGAGGCATTTGGACAATCACTTGGTGGGTTATCTGAAGTGAATGACTGACACACAGAGTCTTTATGGAACAGGGTTTTCCCATCTGTTGCCCCGGGGGGAAGTCTGGCTATCAGTGTGATTGCAGCCAGCTGTGGAGGGGCACTGTGGCTGTGGGCATTTGGCTCATGGTCACTCATTCCTGTAGTTCTTGTTACAGTGCCCACAACCTCAACCACCTCTATGTAGATAGATCTGCCAAAATTTGTTTCTCTCCAGAAAACAAATTTCTAGATGTCGCTCTGGGGGTTGTGGGGGTGTGCGGCTATTCAGGGTATTTGTTCTTCTAAGGACTGAACCGCTGTTTACAAAGCTGCTTTGTAATTCTCTTTAGCATCTGCCATGATGTAGATGTGGCTTGTCTCCCACAGCTTCATGTATCAGAAGTGTAGGTCCCAGTGTCACCCTGTCAAGAGGTGGACAAAACCTTGAAGGGGTGAAGCCTGGTGGTTGGTAATCAGTCATTAGGGGTGCTGCCCTTGGAAGAGATTGTTGAGAGGCGAAGAATGACTTGTGAAAGAGCAGGCCTTACTCCCCACATCCTCCTCTGGGTTCTGGTTCTGGTCTTGTCTGGTCTTGCCAGGTGATCTTTCCCTCTCACATGATGCCATCCACTGAGTTGTGATGCAGCCAGGGGGCTCGCCCCAGAACTAAGCAGATGCTCATAAGTATTCAAAACCATGAACTGAATAAACCTTTTTTTATGGACAAAGCATTCAGCCTCAAATATTTTGCTATAGCAACAAACACTAATACAATACCAGATGTGTAGGTTTTATAACCTCCTTTTAAGGATCTCAATGGCTAGAAATTTTTCTTAGATCACAAGACGAAAAAGAGGCAGAGATGGAATTCAAATTCAAGCACCTCTGATGTCACAGCGTATGATTTCAATCACTACACTGTATTTCTGTACCTATTTTTTTACTCTATTACAGGATTGTGTTAAATTATGGGTATCAAATTTAGAAAGCAGGTAATCAGGATGATGAGGGGACATTTTTATTCAAAAAGAGATGGTGGAAATGATGGGAAATTATATTTAATTATCTGAAGATACAAAACCTTAGTAATGATACCCTCTGCACTCTTCTTGTACATGAGTTAGAACTGTGATCAGTAGGTGGAAATTATAGAAAGATGGGTTTTAGCTCAGTAAATGAAAAAAACAAAACTAAAAAAACCCCCTAACTATTGTGGCTTGAACCTAAAAGTTCCCCGACAGGCTCATGTTTTGAACTCTCCAGGTGGTAATAGTATTTTGGAAGGCTGTGGAACCTTTAGGAGATGGGGCCTAGCTGGCAGGTCCTGGGTTATGTTACCCATGCTTACTTCCTGTCTCACTTGCTGCTTCCTGGTCCCCCATGATGTGAATAGCCTCTCAAAGCCTGCTGCTGTGAACTGAATAGATCCACTGTGCTCTCCTCCATGGTAATAGACTGAATCATCTAAAACTTAGAACCAAAACCAACTATTGCCACTTAAGATGGTCCTGTCAGATGGTGTGGTCACAGCAACACAAAAGTAACCAATACAAGGGCTTTCAAACAGTTACACTTGCCACATATTTTTTGGGAGGATGATAGGCTTCCTGACACTCAGGGAGCTTGTGCTCCAATGACTCCTTGGCAGGGATGGTTCATGCACCCAGTGGCAAAACCACGTATTCTTGATGAAATTTGGAGATTCTAGGGCCCAAACATACTTGCTAGTGTACTAAGGAACTATTCTTGAGATAGAATTTGAGTTTACTGTGGTCAGAAAGAAGGCTATTGTAGGCAAGTAGGTCAAGAAGAAAATAAGACTGGTATCAAATATTAATGAGCGACCACCACCTATTTAAAGATGGCAGTTATGATCATGCATACATGAGGCCACCCAAACCTGATTTAACTTTATGTTAGTGGCAGCAGCAACATCCAGGGATTTCTTAGAGTGGGTTGCTGGGCCCTACCAGGCCGACTGAATCAGAAGTGGGGCTGGGTCCCGAAAGCTGTGTTTTCCTAGGCTCCGGGTGCTTCTGAAGCTGGAACCTCCAAGTCCCTCTCTGGTTATCTTCCTTTGGCTTTCTGGCCTCCACTGCAGAGTGAACAGCAGCTTGTGCCCGGCTCTGCAACAAGAGCTGCAGGCTCTGCGACACACCGCTGTCACTGCCTGTGAAAAGCCACTCAGAGCTAATTGCTGCACACCAATTTCCTTTTGTTTCCAAACACTCTGCAGCTGCGCCGCACACTCAATCTGCTCCTTGGGGCACGCCTCTGCTGCCCCTTCCGTTCCCCTCCTCTGGCTCCCCACAGAAGCAATCTGGGTGTCCTGTTAGCATGTTGCAAATAAGACATAATATGCGGCCATGTTTTAAAGTCACACTGTGTGATCCATGCAGGCCAATTGTTGGGCCTGCTCGAAGATAGGATGATAGTTGATTCCAAATGCCAATGAGTTATCTTTAGCTGTTTGTACTTGTAAATAATAGAAGACCTGTTAATTAAGACATAACAGCTTTCAATTTAAATGACATTTAGAACTGTGCTGCAAAAATGAAAAAACAAGTACATTTCTAGGGATACTATAAAAAAAAAAAACTCCTATTAGCTGTAAATGTAATTTTTTTCTGGAAGTAGCAGGTCCCTGGACGGCTAAACACAGTTTTTTTCATTCCCCAGTTTCTCTCTTTCAGTGTCCTCAGATGATGTGCTATGTCATTTTTTTCCTGTGGCTAAGAAATGTAACATTTTATATAAATGTTCACAGCAGTTATTTTTAAATAATTTTATTAATTCTCTGAAAATATCACAAGGCTATTTTGATCATACTCATCCCCATCTCCTTCCAGATTCACCTATATTTCCCTCCCCCAACTTAATGTCCTATTTTTAGAGTCCATCATGTCAAATTTGTGTTCCCCAAATGCTCCTGGATGGGTCCATTCCCTGGAGCCTGGTCAACCTTCCAAATGTCACACCCTTAAGGAAAATTGATCTCTTCCTCCCAGCAACTACCAGTTGCCAACAGGTCCTCAGTGAGGGATGGGTCTTCATGCCCACCTCCCTCTTCCATGATGGGATTTTGTCTGGCTCGAGCTTACAGAGGTCTTGTGTGTGCTGTCACAACCACTGTGGGTTCATATGTGCAAATGCCATTTGTGTCTGGAAAACACTTTTTTGCTGTCGTCATCCATCGCCTCTGGCTCTTACAATCTTTCTAATCCCTCTTCCGGGATGTTCCCTTAACCTTTGGGAAGGGGGTGTGATAAAGCTGTCTTGTTTAGGGCTGAGCACCTGCAGATTCTTATTTTCTGCATGTTGACCACTTGTGGGTCTCTGTGGTACTTGCCATCTACTGAAAAAATAAGCTTACCTGATGAGGGTTGAGAGACGTGCTGGTCTATGTGTATAATTAGGAGCTGCTTTAACAGTATGTCTTTTTAGCAGAATATTAATATGTCTCTTTAGCAGACTATTAGTCATTGGCCTGCCACCTGTCTCACCTGGCTAGCAATAGATCCCTGGCCCTGCTAACAGTGTCAGGCATGGGTTCTGTCTTGTGAAGCAGACCTTAAATCCTATCAGAAAGTGACTGTTCGCTCCCATATCATTCATGTCCCTATTGTACCAGTGGACACATCTTGCCAGGCCAGTTATTATGGTAGCTTGAAGGATTCACACCTGGGTATGGTTGGTGATTACTTTTTTCTTCTGGTAGCATGCACAGCACCTTCTATCACTGTGAAAGCTGGCCAGTAGGGATGAAGCTTTGAGGTTAGCACCAGCTTGATTCCTCCACATTCTATGACTCATGTATGCAGTGTCTTCAGCAATAGGGTCTTACCATCAAGTTCTGGTGGGTAACCAAGACCAATAGCAATAGCCATTAATGTTTGAGGGTCTATAAGAACCTCCAGGCCGAAAGACAGTGGAGTTATTTATAATGTTACAAGTGGAAACAATGGAGATGCCTATCATTGATAAATAGGTCAGTAACATGCGTATTTGCCCAATGGGATACTATTTGGCTATGATAAGGTATAAAGGACTGATACACGCTGCAACTCTGAAAAACACCAGACAAGGGGCCACATGCTCCGTGATGCATGTCTATGGATGTCCAGAACAGGCAGAACACAGAGAACAAAGGAGGGTTAGTGGCCGCCAGCAGCTGGGGGAGAGGCTGGAGGCATTACTAATAATGGGCACAGGGCCTTGTGGCTGATGAAACTTTACTGGAGCTAGTGGTGATGGCGGCACAATTTGGGGAATTTATAAAAACTACTACATTGTATCTGTGTGTGGTGTGTATGCTTGTGTGCATGCTTAGCCTCCCTAAATTACCCTACTTTAAGGATACATTTTATAGTCTGGAAATTAGATCTCAACTTTTAAAAAAGTGTGACATTTGATAATTTATCCACAATGTCATTATAAATAAGCTGTGTGAATAAAGATATGGCAGCTTTTTTATTGGGATATCACTTTTATTTTTATTGGGAAAATTGGATTATTGGATTAAAGATGGGTTTTCTTACCCACAATGTAGGCATGTGGGTCACTACATTAAAAACTCAAAATGGTCTCTTTCTGCATGTACATTGGCTGGCAGGCTTGGCAAGGCTCAGAGCTCTGAAGCCTCCTGGCCTCCCTGGCAGGGCTGAGGTCTCTTCACTTCTGCTCTGGGCCCCGCTTCTCATCTTGCCCTGCCACAGTGAACTGGGACTTTTAGGAACCATTTCTACCCACTTCCTTCTGTGTGTGTGTGTGTGTGTGTGTGTGTGTGTGTGTGTGTGTGTGTGTGTGTGTACATGCCCATACATGCACAGAAGCTGGAGGAGGACATTAGGTATCCTGCTTTATCATTCTTTGCCTTTTTCCCTTGAGACAGGATCCCTCACTGAGCCTGGATCTAGGCTGGCATCCAGTAAGCCCCAGCAATCCTGCAGTCTCTGCTCCTCACAGCACTGGAGTTATAAGCACACATGGCCCCGACCAGCTTTTCACATGGTGCTGGGGATTCAAATTCAGGTCCTCATGCTTGCGCAGCAAGTTCACACTCTTACCCACTGAGTTATCTCCCAGCCCCCAAGCTTCCTCATTTTAATTGTTCTGGCTTTGGAGGCTTTTGCAGTTCATGGTCTGCTGCATGTGCCTTTCTCTGGTTTTACTGACAAAAAGCTGCATGGAACAACTCCTACAGACCAAAGGCACAGAAACAAAGGTCCTATGTCAGAAAGTGGAGAGCAGGTTGTTGGCCCCTAAACAAAGGTCCTATGTCAGAAAGTGGAGAGCAGGTTGTTGGCCCCTAAAAGTCTTAGAAAGTGGCCAGTGTGGGTGACACACTTGCTACGGCTGTGACTTGAGAGCAGCCGGCTTGGCTTCCAGAAATCCAGAGGTCAATGTCTTTCTTTTTAGTGTGATGTTGAAATAGCTAATGGCTGAGAGTAGTTGTCTGAGCTACAGATAAATATCAACATCCAGGTCGGGTAAAGCAATGGGCTGTCCCAGGGATAGCCTTCAGTATGCACAGGTCAGAAGAGGCTGCTGCAGCCAGCCGGTCCTCACTTTCAGGAATGTGTCTAAGTGTGTAGAGGCACCTACTTCCTATTTGAGATCCACTAAGACACAAATGTGCAAGTGATTTTTAATTTGCCCAGCTCATTACCTCCAAAGAGTTAGTGATATCAGGCCTGGACTGCTCATCTGAGCAAACACTTCTTAAACTCAGGAGACAGAGATTCCCCACTCTCTGCCATCCCTAGTGATGGGCTGTGGGGACTGGGCCCTCCGTTGCTGCAGGCTCACTTCCTCAGCCACTGTGACCTTCAGCAGCCTGGAATAGGTGCTCAGTCCTGCCAGCTGCTTTCTAAGACTGCTTTACTCCTCACTCACGTCCATCTCCCCCTCCTCTTGAACACCCAAAGGAAGGCCCCCCTGGGATGGCGGAGCCAGTAACCTTCCTGCGTTCCCTCCCTGAACCAGCACCACTGGCTTGGCCTCCTTTCTGATTCTACCCCATCTGGTCTCTTCAACCACTGTCTTGCCATTCCTGCACCTCATCTGCAAGGACCAGCAGTGAAGACTGCAGTGTCTGCCAGCCCTGCTGGGTGGCAGCTGCTGTCCTTGACCACCACGAGGGTACAAGGGTGGCTGAAACCTGCTCATAAGCAAGTCAGGCGGGTTGCGCTCTGGAAGCTTTCTTCAACACAGGCCAGAGGTGGGTGGTTTGTTGGGCCCATCCTGACCCTGCAGTTTAAATCTCCACCCTTCTCACCCTGTACCCAGGCTGCACACACCTCTGGAGGGAACAAAGCTCTTCGAAGCAGAGGACACAGGTGACTGCTCCTCCCGGGTCAGTGTCCTGTCAGCTCTGTCTCCCAGTTTCCCTAGTGGCTATGCTGACTCTTCAGCCCCACTTCAGGCCCTCTGCCATTGCAAACCCTTCAGGCTGGGCAGCAGTATTAGTGGTGACTTTTTTCTTTACTGTGACCAAATATCTGACAAGAAGCAACTGAAGAGAGGAAGGGTGAGTCTGGCTCAGTTCCAGGGTGCAGTCCATCACAGAGGGGAAGGCAGGTGGTGGGAATGTGAGGCAGCTGGTCACATGGCATGGGGGGCAATCAGGAAGCAGAGTAGTGAGCACTGGTGCTCAGCTCACTGTCTCCTTTTTATTCAGTCCAGGACCCCAGCCTATGGGATGGTGTTGCCCACATTTAGGGTGGGTTTCCCACTTCAACTAACCCAATCTAGAAACTCCCTCATAGACACTCCCAGAGGTTTATCTCCTAAGTGATTTTAGGTGCTGTGAAGTTGACGATCAATATTCATCACCACCACAGGTGACCCCCAATCAGAAAAAAATGAGTCTGTGATTTAAGAGTGTGGGGTTTGCAGAAGTTTAGTGCATCAAGACAGCAAGCAACCCTGTGAAACAGCCTCTCTGCTCCAAACAGGTATGTCCGATGTCCCTTTCTTTCTGGTCCCCACCAGGACCCTTGACTACCTCCCTGATCCTCCTCCTCTGTGGTCTCCAGCTGCCTCATCGTCACATTCCTGGACACATGTGTTAATGGCTTTCACCTGGCTCAACACCTTTAGTGACTTACACTGTCTTCAAGCTGAAGTACAAACCTTGAAAGCTGTACCCCAGGTCTCTGCATCCTCTGTCTGACTTAACGCCCCAGGGTTCAATCTTCCTCATGAACACACTCCATTTCTGTCTTACTAAGCTGCTATTAGCAGGGTACCTGATGCTGGGGATACAGCCATAAACAGGGCAAGAGGGAGGGTACCTTACATTCTATTTGGAGAGGAACACACCAAACTATTGAGCACACATATAATTATTATTTAACAAGAAAAACAGAAGGTGTTATAGAAGATGAGGAAGTAAGATATGCAGGTGGAGGATCTGAACACTCCAGGGGGTCTAAGAATTCTGAGGAAGCATGTTTGAGATGTCCTCAGAGGGGTGTGTAGGGGTGAACCGGTGCAGGTGTGGGGCAGGAGCAGTGAGAGGGAGCAGTTGCTGGGGATGAAAGAAGACGCATTGGGTAAGAGAGCCTGTGCTGGGGAGAGGCCGAGACAGGGCTGCCCAGGGCTTGGAAGGCTGTTTGTTCTCACCAAGAAAATGGTGAGCAATCCACAGCTGTTGAAGTGGCCGCTCTGCGGGAAATGGGCTGGAACTCTCCTGAATCTCTGCTCTCAGGTCCAGCTTTGTACTATTCCTAAGGGAAGAGTGCCCTTCATAGGAGGACAGGTGTGTGTACCTGTTCCTGAGGACTGTTGTTGACAACCAGAGGGGATCCTGAGGCCACTGGGGGAAGCTGAGGTTCTAACAGCAGAACTAAATCCATGCACATCTGAATAACAGCAGCAAGTGGACTGCATGTGCTAAGAATCAATCCCACCCAAGAGCTTTGCATCTGTGAACTCCACACAGCAGAACCATCATTATCTCTGCTGCACAGACCAGGATACCAGCCTGCAGAGAAGCCAGGTACCTTGCCCAGTGCCACAGAGTCAGGGGCTGAGCTGGGATTATGGATCCAGGCAGTCTGACTCCAGAGCCTGCACTGTTGGGAGTGATGCTGTTCAATTAGGAGCTTTATGGCGAGGGTTAGGGCATTTGATTTCTTCTCCAGCCCCTCTCTAGCACTGGGAGCTCCACTGTCATTCTCCACCAAGTTCACTGTGTCTCTTCAACCTGAGGTCCTCTGGACTGGTGAGATGTCTTAGTGGGTAAGGCGCTTGCTGCCCCAGGATACAAACCTAACAACCTGTGTTTGATCCCCAGAACCCACAGAAGGGTGGAAGGAGAGAACCAACTCCACAAAATTGACCTTTGACTTCCACACATGCACTGTGGCATGTGAGCGTATGCACACAAAACAATAAAAATTTTTTAAATTAAAAGGAAGGAGATATTAAAAATAAACAACAACAAAACCAAATTGGGGTCCTCTGTCACGGAGCCAAATCACAGCTTCTTAACTGGGGGTTGCAGCTTCATATGAGGTCATATAACTGGGTGTGGAGGTCTTGAAAAATCTGGCAATAGTTAAAGGTTGCTAAATGTACCATGATCAATAATTAATTCAAAATCAAGTGAGTCTGAGGTGTTGAGGCTGAGGTGTTTCTGGATGCCCTTCACTTCACGGCAGTCTTGGTTTTGATCTACAACATGAGGTCTTCACACCAAGGAATCCTGGCAGAAACACCTGGACTCAGATCTGAGCCTACTGTGTGCTGTGGACTGCAGTATTTTACTGTACATACAAAAGTTTCTGCTCTTGCGGGGCGTGGTGGCGCATGCCTTTAATCCCAGCACTCGGGAGGCAGAGGCAGGCG
>NW_008354184.1:322723-333777 GCF_000622305.1 Nannospalax galili | reverse complement strand
TGGTCTACATAGTGAGTTCCAGGACAGCTGGGGCTACAGGGAGACCCTCCCTCAAAAAGACCAAAAAAAAAAAAAAAGTGTCTGCTCTTATAGAAACATAATGGTTTAATCATATTAAAACAAGCTTTTAATATTTTCCTGCTGACATTCCTCAGCATGTAAGTGTCAAATTAGTATATTTTTGGATTGTATTACATTGGAACATTGATTTTTAAAATTACTATTTGAGTAGCTGATTTGAATTCCATAAAAAGTTGTTAAATGACAGGGTGTGGTGGCACATGCCTTTAATCGCAGCACTCAGGAGGCAGAGGCAGGTGGATCTCTGTGAGTTTGAGGCTAGCCTGGTTTACATATCGAGTTCCAGGCCAGCTGAGTCTACAGGGAGACCCTGTCTCAAAAAAACAAAAAGCAACAACAAAAATTGTTAAATGCAGAAAAAAAGCCTGTTAAATGTAGAAATAAACCAACACAGCCATCTTGTCAGCATGCAAATTTGTTTTTGACTTTAGGAAGTAGCAAAATTATGTGTGTAGCAAAGTATTATTTTAAAGTAAATTTCTTTGTGACTTATTATCAGTAAATGTTTGATTTACACACTGGTTTTATATTTATCTATATACCTGGAGTTACATAAAAGTTTCTCAGTGAAGAGGGGTTGCAAGTGGAAAAAGTTTAAGAAGCTTTGTTCCCAATAACCAACACAAGGCTGAGAGATGGCTCTGTGAATAAAAGTTCTTGTCACCAGCCCTGATGACCTGAGTTTGATCCCTGGGACCCACAGAATAGGAACAAATTGCTTACCACGAGTTGGCCTCTGACTTTCATATGTGCACCATGCATGGCACATGCATACCCACCCATCTGCCCCCTCACAAAAGAAGTAAATAAAATAATAAATTAAAAATAATAACCAATATAAAATAATTTGATCCCAACAGTGAAATTTTAACAATTTGCAATAAATGTTAAATCAATGTCATATACATTCTCTATCAATTATCTACCTATCTACCTAGCTCCCTTTTATTAAGAAAATTGGAAGGAGAAATTAAGATCCAAATGAATTTTTAAAGAAATCAAATATAGATTATACTTAAGAATGGAATAAGAAATGAAATACATAAATTAAGAACCATAGCAATGCCTGGAGGGGAATATTAGTTCTATTATTCAGCTAGTCATCTTGCCTGACAGTCAAGGAATTCCAACCAAAGGGCCAGTATCTAAAGTTTATAAGTTTCCCACTATTTAGAAAACCAATTCTATCTTTCTTTAAAATAGGTGTACCATCCTATCTTGCTTTATGATGAATCTTGAACAATTTTGCTTTCAAGGTTTTGGTTATTTTACATACTTTACATTTCCAATGGAGGATCAATGGAAGATTCGCTCATACCAGGTCTACAGACCAGCTTAGAGAGAACAGCATCTTAACCATACTTTTGACCTCTGGATTTATTTAGGCCTTTAGTTGTTCTCGAAATATTTCAGTTTTCAAAGCAGAGAGCTTTGAGTTTTGTTTCTTTGTTTTGAGACAGGGTCTTGTTTACCCTGAGATGGCCTCAAACTAAGTAGCTGAGGGGGACCCTGAACTTCAAATGTCCTAGCCTACATCTTCCAAGTACTAGAGTCAAAGGTGTGTGCCACTATGCCTGGCTTATGCAGTGCTGCAGATGGAGTCGGAGCCTCCTCATGCTCGGCAAGCGCTCTGCCAACTAAGCTTCATCCATAGCCCCCAGTGCAGAGATCTTGTGTATCTTTTGTTAAGTCCTTTTATTTTTTTTTTTGTCTTTTTGAGACAGGGTCGCCCTATAGCCCCAGCTGGCCTGGAACTCACTATGTAGGCCTGGCTGGCTTCAAACTCACAGAGATCCACCTGCCTCTGCCTCCCAAGTGCTAGGATAGGATCAAAGGTGTGCACCACCATGCCCGGCTTTGGTTATGTACTTTTAAAACACTGCTGTAAATGGTACTGTTCCTTTCATTTTGATTTTTTTTAGATTTTATTTCTAATTGTGTATGTATGTATGTCTGTGTGTATACCATGGTGTAGTTGTCCTCGGAGGCCAGAAGAGGGTCTTGGAACTGCTGGAGCTGAGTTACAGGAACTTGTGAGCTATACAGTGTAAGTGCTAGGAACCAAACCCAGGTCCTCTGCAAGAGCAGTACATGCTCTTAACCGCTGGGCCGTCTCCCCAGCCCCACTAGCTTTGATTTCTAGCTATTCGTGATGAACAGTAATACAATTTTCTTTTTGTTTTGCAATCGGGTCTGGCTATGTTGCCCAGGCTGGCCTTGAGCCACACCTAGTTGCAATCCATTGCTATATGTGGACCTTGTGTCCTGAATTCTTGCTCAACTTCTCTATTAGGTAGGTTTTATTTTGGGGGTGGGGAGGATTTCCTACATAAAGAATCCTGTCATCTTTGAATGAAGGTTATTTTATGTCTTTTATTCCTTCCTGTGGCTAATTGCACTGGCTGGGCCCTCTAACACACTGTTGAATAAAGCAGGGAGGAAAGATGCTTTCCCTGCTGCTGATCTGCTTGGTACAGAGTTCATCTTTCATCATTAATTATGTCAGCAGTAGGTTTTAAAATGTGCTCATTATCAGCTTGAGGGAAGTTCCTTTCTACTCCTAATTTGCTTACATTTTTATAATCATAATTGAGTGCAGAATTTTATCACTTTTTCCACATGAATCAAGATAATTATATCACTTTAACTCTTATTGTGTTGATTCAGTGGATTGCAGAGATTCATTTTCAAATGTCAAGCCAACCCTGTGATTCTGGGAAGAGCCCCACTTGGCCATGACACGTCACTACTTTTAGATCTTGCTGGGTCTGATTTGCTAACAAAGGACTTTTGCATCTGATGTTGATCTGTGTTGTTCTTCAATTTGCTCTTTTTGTGCTGTCAGATCAGCTGTATTCATAACACAAATGGCAAAGTGTTCCTTCCATATTTGGAAAGAACGGCTGTAAGACTGGTATCACTTCTCCCTTGGACTACGCTATAAAACTATAGGCGGCCGAGGCTTTGTAAGGTGTTTTTGACAATATACTCAGATATGTGTGTGTGTATGCATGCATTTCCCTTATATAGAGAGGTGTGTATCTCTAACATATACGTACACACACACACATATATACACATACCTTTAACATCAGTAGATATATATGGTATATGTCTGTGTGGGGGTATGTGCATGTGAATACAGGTGCCTGTGGAGGCCAGAGGCCAGATGGATCCCCCACAGCTGGATTTACAGGTGGTTATGCATTCTTGATGTGGGTGCTTGAAATGAACTTGGGTTCTCTACAAGAACAGGATGCATTTTTAACCACTGCTCCATCTCTCCAACCTCCAGACTTTCCTTTTTCAAAGTGTGATTAAATATATATGCTTAATTTATATGGAGTGGAGTTAATATTGTACTATGGTGTGAAAAGCACAGAATCAATGCTGTAATTCCATGAACTCCTGTGCTCTTCGTGCTATGCTATTACACTTACATCTACATACATTTTAAAATACCAAAATACAGTATTTTTTCTGCTTTAAGCATTTCTATGTATTTTTCCATTAGAAGAAAAAATATAGTATTTTATGCTTATCCAAATATTTATCATCACCAGTACTTTGTTTTGTAGACTTAATTTATTATCTAGTATAATTTCCTATAATCCTAAAAATATTTCCTCACTTTTTTTTTTTAGATTTCTCAAGCATCTGTAAAGTTTTTATTCTTTTGAAGGTCTTTTTTTTCTTCATTAAATTTTTTTCTAGATATATGCTGGGAGTGGTGGCACAGGCCTTTAATCTCAGCAGTGGGGAAGCAGAGGCAGGTAGATCTCTGTGAGTTCGAGGCCAGCCTTGTCTGTATAGTGAGCTCAAGGCCAGCCTGGTCTGTATAGTGAGTTTGAGGCCAGCTAGGGCTACATAGTGAGACCCTATCTCAAAATTAGAAAAGAAATTATTTTAGATATAGAATTCCTGGTTGACAGCTTTGTCTGGTAACTCTTGGGAAATGACCTCAGAGCGTCTCATCACACAGGGCTGCTGCTGCTGGGAACCGAGGCATCGTTCATGTCATTGTTCTCCCACGCAACCCGACCATCGCGCCTGCTGCTGTCAAACGTAGATCTTGGAACCCAGGTGTCCAGCTATGATGTGTTTCCGCATAGTTTTCTTTGTTTCTGTTCTGTTTGAGTATTTTGAATCTGGAAGTTTACTCTGCCCACAGATTTGGGGAGTTTGGGGCCAGTATCTCTTCCAATAATTTTTCTGCCATCTCTGTTTTCTTTGCCTTCTGGAACTCCAATTCTACCAGTTAGACTGCTTGATACTGTCCTGTGAGACTCTGTGTCTCTGTTCATTTTATTTTCCTTCTGTTTTTCAGATTAGATAATTCCTGTTGCTCTATCTTCAAATTCTCTAGCTCTTCAGTCTTTTGTTTCTGGCCTGCTACTAGATGTGTCTGGTGAGTTTTTCATTTCAATGATTTATCTTTCATCTCTAAAACTTCCTGTGATGGCCGATCTTCAGTGTCAACTTGACTGCACCTGGAATTAATTAAACTACAAGGGACTTTCTCGATCAGATTATTTGAAGCTGGGAGATGACCCTAAATGTGGGTGGCACCCTCTGGTGGCAGCCCAGACAAAGGGACAGGGCAAAAGGGAGCTTTTCACTTTTTGCCTGCTTGCCTTCACTCTCACTTGCCAGTTTATCTGTCTTGATGCTGTGGCATTTATTTGCCAATATTAGAAGGTAATTCTTGGTGTTATGCATCAGACTGGGATTGATGAGACATCCAGCCTTGTGGACTGAGCAACTATTGGATTCTCAGCTTTTCCAGTGTGTGTAGCCATTGTTGGGTTACTCAAATTCTATCCTGCAAGCTAATCTAACAAATTCTCTCTCTCTCTCTCTCTCTCTCTCTCTCTCTCTCTCCATTTTATCAGTTCTTTTCCTTTAGAGAACCCTAACATACTCCCATTTTGTTCTTTTAAAAAATAGTTTTGTCTTCTGAGATTCTCTTCTCTGTTCGTTCATTGTGAGTACCTTAAGTCCTTGAATACATTTTTTGTTTGATTTTTGAGACTGTCTCACTATGAAGCCAAGGCTAACCTCAAGCTCACTTACTATGTAGTCCAGACTAGCCTTGAACTCACTATCCTCCTGCCTTAGCCTCCTGAGTGCTGCAAATATAGGTGTTCACCACCATGCCTAAGTTCCTGAGTAAATTTTTTAAATTAAATTTTATTTTTATTTTATGTGTATGAAATAAGTGTACCACATTCATGCAGTGCCCATGGAGGCCAGAAGAGAGTGTTGGATCTCCTGGGACTGGAGTTATGGATGGTTGTTAGCTGCTATGTGGGTGCTGAGAACCAAACCCAGGTCCTCTGCAAGAGCAACCAGTGCTCTTAACCGCTGAGCCATCTCTCCAGCCCTGGATAAATTTTTAACAGTTGCTTCATGGACTTATCTGCTAACTGCAATAGCAACGTCATCTGAGGGTCAATTTCTATTAACTTCTTTAATGTCTTCTTTATGTCTTCATGTCTTCCTATTTCTTCAAGTGTCTTTCAATTTTTTGAATGTTATACATTGTAGAGTCTCTTGATTCTATGATAGTCTTCTAAAGAGTGATTTTCATGCCTGTAGGAAGATAACTTGCCTGGCCTCTCCAGACTGTCAGCTCATGCAGTGAACAGAAGCTGAAGTCTTTCCTTGGTGCTTTTGCTTTTCAGCAAGATTTGTAGGGGTACAGGCAGACTCACTGGGGCTCCCCTACAAGTATAGCTTCATAATCAGTCAAGGATTTGGGCAGAGTTCATACATAGTGCATGGGATTCATCCTTCGCAGTTTGCCTCTCTTTTAAGATTTTCTTCACCACTTCCCAGTTTCTCTGTACACTGAGCTCTTTGACACTGTCTGAGGTGTGTTGAACTTGTGATCCATAATTCCCACGTGGCCACATGCAGCCCAGGACAGCTATGAATACAGCCCAGCGCAAAATCATAAACTTACTTAAGACGTGAGATCTTAGTGAATATATATATATTTTTTACCTTGATTGAGCCTCCGTTCTTCAGCGTGAACTCTGCAGGTGACAATGTCATTTTGCAGCATCAAAAGATCAGACGAGCCTGCCAAGCCACATGGTTAAAAGAGTACCCTCAGGGTCTTAATTTTGGGATTGTATTTTTTCAGCTCTAAAATTTTCACTTGATCTTTTAAAAAAAATAGGTGCTGAAAATATGATGAAATTCTCCACCTTTTCTTACTTTGAGGTGCGTTCCTTATGACTCCAGAGTCTAGACTGTCCATGGATCTACTTATCTGGTCTATTTCTAGACATGTGTTCATTTCCTGTTATACCTGGTAATTCTTTCTTGAATGTGGTTTTTCATGAAAATTATACAAGTTCTCACAAAAAGCTTTGTCTTCTAGATGCCAAGTGGAACACAAGCCAATCACTCTGGGTGGAGAGTCTCCTACCACGTGAGGACACTCCTGCTTCTGGTTTGTTCTTATTCCAAGCGAGTCGCTCTTGGTGGTAAAGCTGGTGGAGGTCCTGGACACCTGCTCTTCCACTTTGACTTTCTTCTTCCTGAGAGCACACCCAGCTTCACTGTGAACAGTCACAGAGCCCTGGAGATTTTTCGGATTCCTTGCCCTCTGCAATACTGGCTCCTCATATCACTTTGGACTTTGAGACATTTTAGAAACCCCAAACTCCAACTGTGTCTGCAAAGCCTAGTGAAACAGGGAAGGCAGGCTTCTGACCCAAGGGGACAGCTGAGGCGAACATGGGACTTCTCTCCAGGTCCTTCTCCTTGGGCTCCAGACCATGATGCTTCTACCTTGGTCAGCTTCCAATACCTTAAACCAATACTTTTGGAGGGAGGGTGAGGCGGCACTCTCTAGTTCATTGTAACAACAGCAACTTCCCCAAGGATGGTCCTACACACGGGCCACTGGGCCACCAGGACGGTCCTGCACACAGGCCACTGGACCACCGTGGCGATACAACCAGCACTATGTGCTTTCCATGACAATCTTGTCAAAGAAGTTCATTGATGGCAAAATTAGGATTTGTTCTTTTAAAAAAACTACATTTTATTTATTTTGTGTGTGTGTGTGTGTGTGTGCACACGTGTGTACGTGTGGGTATGTGATGTGTTTGTGCATGGGCACACACAAGCCACCGTGTGCATGTGGAGGAGAGAGGATAATTAGCAGAAGTCAGTTCTCTCCTTCCATTCGGTGGGTCTTGGGGGTTGAAGACAAGTTGTCAGGCTTGCCAGCAGGCGCCTTTACCTGCTGTGCCATCCTGCTGGCCCTAATTCAGTTTTACTACCTTTAGGATATCCAATATCAAAAGCTTTTCAAAGAGAAATCTCTCTAATCTCTTTTTCAAAGAGAATTTTTATTCCTCGCTGCGCTTAGAACTGAGGTCAATTTCTTTACCCCGCATAGTAGCTTCCATTGTTTTTATTTATATGCATTTTTTGATTTGTGTTTGAGGCAGTTTTAAAATCTTATATTGAAATCTTTGAATTTATGTGAATTGGTAAGCATTATCATACATAAGAACCAATATAACTATTGCTTAGTTTTTGAAAAATGAAATGAGCAAAAAATTATTTTTACCAATTAACTTTGAAAAAGAAAGCAAAATTTTATAATGCAGGATTTAATAACTGAGAGTCAACAACCTGAATTTATCCTTTATCACACAGCCCAGATAATATTGCAATCAATTTAATTTTATACATTGAGAACAGGGTCTTGTTATATAGCCCAGGCTGGCCTTGAGCTCATAATCATGTTCCTTAGCCCCCTAAGTGCTGGAATTACAAGCATGTTATACCACACCCAGCACTCTTAATGTTTTATACAGACAGAGAAAGGATATGATTCCTTGTCCCCTGTGCAACTGGTATAAAGCCTTAAAACAAAACAAAACATCCCTACACACATATCTGTGTGTATACGTACCAGTATATATAGGAACCAATTATTTTTCACATAGTCCCTTCCTAAGCCACCTAAATATCTAACAGGAAGCCTCAGTTAATGCTGGTAACATCTAATTTGGCTTGTATGGAAATTATTCCAAATTTATGGTAATATATTCAGTCAAATACTTGGTAACCCAAAGTAATAAATTATCCACTACTCCTTTAATAACAGGGGCACTTGACCAATGGAGAAGTCCTCTAAAGGTGTGGGTATTTTAACACAATTAACAAAGAGGGAGAGAAGGGACAAAAAGAGGAGAGAAAAGCAGAGAAGCCCCAGAACCTGCCAGGGTTTCCCCTGCTGCTTGGCTCGTTTTGGGGTGCACTCACTTCGCATGGCTAAGGGCTTGAGGCTCCCATCATCCACCGGGCCAATGCTGGGCTGTGCGCCTGTCAGGAGGTCCTTACAGGTGGAGGTCTGTGTCACTGGGCTAAATGCTTTGAAGAGGGTGAGGTATAGAGAGTCTCTACAGAGGACTGGCCATGGGAAGTGGACTCTGACTTTGATGTCCTTAAACTGAGGCTGATCAACTCCTCTTTATCCCTTGGCCAAAATGTTGGTAGTGGTGTCAGTGTTTCAACATTTTTTTGCAGCTGCCTGCTTTTCCTGCAGGATTTGCAAGGGGGTTTCTGTGGTAATGTTTGTGATGGCTTCCTTCAGTCTCTTGTCTAAATTCATATTTGTCTGCATCAATGGGCTTTTTTCTGAGGGCATAGACACAGCATCTGTAAAATAGCAAGAAGCCCCGAATTAAAACCGGAATACTCCATGTTGAATCGTTTTTAATAACTAGGATTTTCCCTGTTTGGTCCTGCTTTCCTACTACACTGCATGTTCTATTTCAAGTACCTTGAGCGCTAACTGATACTTAGTCATTTGGTGGAAGGTCAGTCTGGTATACATAGCAAGTGCTAGGTCAATTGTTGCCTCTCTCTCTCTCTCTCTCTCTCTCTCTCTCTCTCTCTCTCTCAAAACACAAGGCCAGGAAAGCCTCAAATAACTTCTCTTTAAATATTCCTCCTGTCACCCACTTATCTGTCTCAGAGGCCACCATATTTTTAGTACCTTCAAACTTCTGTCCTTTACAAATAAACTAGACACACCACACCACACCACACTGCTGTGCCCTTACAGAACCCTCAGCTACAGAAAGCCCATTTCTCCTGAAATTAAAAAACGCTGGAAAAACGCTTTCCAGAGTTGATAGGAGGCACATCTCTGGGACTTAGAGAGCTTTATGATGTTAATAAATCATTTGTCTACCTGAGGACATTTCAGAGATGTTCTGACAGTCAGTGCAACGCGAGCTCCGCTAGGTCAGGGGGTCTCTGTCCATTCTGTCACTAAATAGACACGAATATACCAAAGCACCCAGGCAGAGCCAGGGACAGACTAGACACACTCTGGGTAAAACAAACTGAAAGGGGCTGAAACAACAGTGGGAAACTGAAATGTCAGGGATCTTGGATTAGGACTGACTAGATCTAGAAATTTAGGGTCTGGTCTGAATTTGAATTCTAGATGGGAGCTTCCCCCTACATTCAGTGTTAGGGGCTGTTCCCAGATGGTCATCTTAACCTGGATATGAAAAGAAGGAAAATTACTTTTTTTTTTTTTTTTGTCTTTTTGAGACAGGGTCTCCCTGTAGCTCCAGCTGTCCTGGAACTCACTATTGTAGACCAGGCTGACCTTGAACTCACAGAGATCCGCCCGCCTCTGCCTCCCAAGTTCTGAGACTACAGGTGTGCACCACCATGCCCAGCTGGAAAATTCCTTTTTAAGAGACTGAATTCATGAAATTAGAAGCATAACAAGGTGAGAGGGTAAAAGGAAGATTATGTCACCTGAGGCTTCCCCTAGGGAAGGGGACGCAGGAATTGTCAAACTTGCTATAGACGATCATGCACATCATGGCGTATGTCATAAGACACTCAATGCCCATCACATTCCTTGCTCCCAGCTCTGTTATTGACAAGAAGCTGTTTCCTTGAGAGCAAAAACCTTCCTTTCAGGGCTGGCTGGAAAGATGGCTCAGCAGTTAAGAGCACTGGCTGCAGAGGACCCAGATTTGAATCCCAGCACCTATATGGCAGCTAACAACCATCTGTAACTCCAGGTCCAGGGGATCTGACACCCTCTTCTGTCCTCTGCAGGCACTGCATGACACGGTGCACTTACACATTGTGAAGCCCTCCTCCTTGGCCCCCTGCCCTGGACTCCCGAGACCCCTGCCCCTCTTTAGGACTAACTGCTCTTTTTCGCTTCTGTAAACTGCTTGATTGCTTGATTGAAAGGACAAACTATATCGACCCCATTTTGACTAGCTGTTTCAGGCAAGCCTGAGCATGCCCAGGCATGTGGTAATCTCCACCTGCCACCCCCACCCCAGGAGGCTATAGGTCAAGCAAGCCCAGACATATGGCAGCCTTATAAGGTAGAAACAGAGACTTCTGGCTCTACAGATAACAGTCAGCACATTCCACAGCTCTGAGGGTAGCACCCACCAATGAGAAGCCCCCAGGACTGCATCCCTTATAACCAATCAATTCAAAAGTGTGTTGTGCACGTGGGCTCCTTGGGCCAATCAAAGTGTGACTCTGTTATTCCCCTCTTCCCCTTGTCTAAAACCTATAAAGTGCTTCCACCCCCTGGGATGGGGCTTTCAGCACAGATCCATTGCGTTGGTGAAGTCTGAGAGCCCGAGCTTAAGCCCGAATAAAGACTCTATGTTCTTGCATGCCCTCTAGATTCCGTGGTTATTCTTGGGGGTCCGATCTCTGGGCATAACAATATAGGCAAGCATAACATTCATACACGTAAAGTAAAAATAAATAAAAACAAATTTTTTTTTAAACTTGCTAGTTTTTACTGAGAATTGGACAGTTCAAGAAAACCATGTTGTTCCCACCAGGAATTGTTAGGGTCCGAGACTCCTTGGGCTTCCCAGGAAAACAATATGTACCAGCACAGAGATGTAATTCAAGCAAAGTCCTTATTAAGCCAGCTAGCT
>NW_008354184.1:310895-315067 GCF_000622305.1 Nannospalax galili | reverse complement strand
ATACCTAACCTATAGATTTAAGCTAATTCATGTGTGTCACCCTCTGGGTGGTACGTGTCAGTTTCCTGATTTCTGTAATCTCTTATTTACACAAGCATTTCTGACCACTTTCTGTTATCTCTCACATGCCTACATGACTTATCACGCCCTGGGGCGGCAGCCCACATCCTGTTATCTATCTCCGGGCGCCCTTATGTCTCAGTCTAGCCTTGTACCAGAGTTGAGTGGCTCTTACCCAGGAAGTTATAAGCAATGAAGTAATTAAACTTAAGTACTATTAAATTCTCTCTCTCTCTTCAATCTTTGATTTCCTCTGTATTTTTCCCTTACAGAATTACACTTTTCCCAGATGTCATAACTCCTATCTTTTTATTTGTTTATTTTTACTTTTGGGATTTTTGAGACAATGTCTGACTGTAGTTGAGCTGGCTTAGAATTCAGGACCTGCCTCAGCCTCTCCAGTGCTGGTTTTATTGGCTCGTGCCATGATACCTAGCTTCCTCCAACATTAAAAAAAATCGGTTCACTTTCTCTACAGCAGCCTGGGCCCTTTTCTGTCCTCAATTCATCTTATTATGGCCTAGACTACCACAGACTGTCTGGAGCCTGACAAGTAATTATGATTTGTCATTCATTCCAAGTCTTGCCTCCGTCTGACCTAACAGCAGTCACCTTGAGTTGTCCTTGTGTCCCAGCACCCACTGGGGCCAGTCCTGGACGACATACTTTGTGCCCCAGCCCCCACCAGGCCCAGACCTTGAGGATGCACTCAATCAATGTCTTTTGAGCAAAAGAAAAAACTGAGGCACAGAAACTAAAGGAAAACGAATGTTTCTGTTTATCTAAATTTAACATAGTTTAACAACTTAATGATAATTAAAGGAAACAGAAAATTGGTAGATGAAAATAACCTCTTCTAATATATTCCTAATTTGCATATGACCCAGTTATATTTAGTTGGTAAAAGGCTTTGTTAAAGATACTAATATATTCCTAGCAGGAAACTAGATTTATGGTATTTCAACATGCGTATGTATATTACTCTATCTACTTAAAAGTATTCCTTAAAAGTGAATTTTAGTTAAATATTTTTCCCTTGACATCTCATTTTACATGTAAGCAAAACATTTTTGCTCTTTATGTAATAAGATTGCCTTAAAATTTAGCAATATGTAAACTAGGCCATTCAGAAAAACAATGACTTTCTGCTGAAATTATCATAAGAATGCTAACCTGAATGTCAATGGGGTGTGTATGGGTTAATGTTTAATGCAGGGGTTTAAATTGAAGACAAGCTTAAAAGTCAATGAACCTGCAGGGTGTGAAGGCTCACACCTATGACCCCAGCCCTTGGAGGGTGGCCACAGGAAGATCAGGAATTCAAATCCTACACAGTGAGTTCAAGACCATCGCTAGGCTTCAAAGAACCAAAATCAACCAATCAGTCTATCATTTAAAAATTCAATGAAACAAGCCAGATCAAAGTCATTCTATTTTTAAAACCCCTTTCCCAATAGTCCAAGCAGAATAATTTGCAAACTGGTTGCTTGTACTTTTGTTAAAACTGGTAACTTTAGAGCTAGAGAGATGGCTTAGCAGTTAAGAGCACTTGCGGCTGTTGTAGAGGACCCAGGTTTGGGTCCTAGTCCCCACATGGCCAACCATTCATAACTCCAGTTCCAGGGGATCCAACACCCTCTTCTGACCTCTGCTGGCATTGCACAATATGGGTGTACTCACATACATGCAGGCAATACTCTCATAAAAAAATAATAAAACATATTTTTTTAATTGGTAATTTTTTTTGACAGGGTCTCCCACAGCCCCAGCCCACCTGGAACTCACTATGTGGAACAGGCTGGCTTTGATCACACACAGATTCTGCCTCTGCCTGGAGTGTTGGGATTAAGGCCTGCGCTAGCAGGCCGGGCTAAAGCTTCTTTTCTTTTTTAACAGTGTTGGGAATTGAATCTAGGGTTTCACCTATGCAAGGAAAGTGCTCTACCACTGAGCTATATTCCCAGCTCCAAATTTGTAACTTTGTAAACCAATCAAACAGTATGATTGAAAAGAAGTCTGAAGACAGGGGCTGGGACTATAACTGGTAGGACAGTTGGAAAAAAGTGATTTCAAATGCATAGCACATTATCTTAGAAAGAAAAACATTGGCTTAAACAGAAAGTCAAAGAATCTTTGCTGAAGAGTCTAGAATGAAGTCTTGGGTCTCTGGAGCTAGCCTTGTTCCATCCTCTCTCATTCTATGCAACATGCCAAATTAATTCTCTTTAATTACTACTGTAGTTGTAGTTTATATGTGGAGGGCATTCAAAAGTCCCCTCTGGGTCAGTGACCAAGTCCACACTCGATGGGTTTTGAAGGCTTGCCTGCTTACTTGTTTTTTTTTTTTTTTTTTTTTTTTTTTTTTTTACCAGGAAATACTGCAGCTGGCCCTTCCTTCCTTGTGCATGCCTCTGGCCCTTCCTGCTGATCCAAGCTCCTGTCAGGCATCTCAAAGGCATTTCACCCTGCAGCCAACACAGAGCACCCTCCCACTTCTCCTTTTTAAATCCTACCAGCCCCACAGGGCCCATCTCCAACAACTGCTTCTAGAAGTTATGACCCAACCTGTAGTTTATACTCCACCCTAAACCTTCCCTTTTCTGTACACTCATTTCTTTCACTTAGGTACTATACAGTGCCTATCAAGGATTCGGTTCCTGCATCCTGACCTTATGGCCTTTTCCATGCTTTTGCACAGAGGAGGAATGTAAATGTTTGGTGGATGTAACTAGTCCTTAATTTGCAAACTCCCTGACATCTGTTGATCTGTGACATCAATGCAGGCTGTACAAGAAACCTAAAAATAAGAATGCTCACTGATAAACAGGGGCTGGGTTAGAGTCCAGTATGGGGAAGGCCCTGGGTTGGAGCCTTAGCACCATGAAAAACACAAGGAAGGGAGTGGGAGACGATGGAGGAAGCAAGGGAAGGAGACTAGCTCAGTGGTATTTACCATTTACAGTGAACTGCATTAAAACTCTGGAGAGATTTAGAAGAATCATGGTTCTTATGGGCAATGAACCTGAGATCAAATGTGGATTAGACAGACTGATATGCAGATACAAGTATATACATGCTTATATACATGTACACACAAGTAAGGGACATGCCTTAAAGTAGCTGATAATGCCAGGTGTGGTGGCGCACGCCTTTAGTCCCAGCACTTGGGAAGCAGAGGCAGGCGGTCAAAGTCCAGCCTGGTCTACGTAATAAGTTCCAGGCCAGCCAGAGCTACATAGTAAGGTTTTATCTCAAAAAAAAAAAAAAAAAAAAAAAAAAAAAAAAAAAGCTGATAATAAAAGCTCCCGGTGGAATCTCACAATGTTTGGAAGATTATGGTTTTTCAAATAACTGAGTGAACAACAGAGAACGCATTTGTATAACACAATCCAACCCTGTCTCTTCAGGCTCCTGCAAAACAGACTACGAGGAAGAGCTGGGTGTATATCTTGGCTTTGCCCCGTGGTCCCAAGAAGCAGCAGGGAGGAAATGGGGAAGTCAATCAGAGAGCACGTGTGAACCGGTGGTCACTGTGGGTAAAGGCTGTCCACCCCTGCTGGGTGCCACGGAAGTGCTCTTCCAGGAGATATCATTTTGATGGCTCTTGATGGCATGTGAGGGTTGAGGGTGTGCCCTGGGGCGCTAGCGGCCGGGCACTTCAGGCTTTCCTGCACTGAAGAAGCATATGGGCAGGAGAAGGAGAAGCAGAGCACCACAGGCAATCACAGAGGATGTAGAAACTGGTCTCCAAGACTGCAGATGTGCCCAGAGGTCAGCCAGGGAATATGGGCGGCAGAGCGTGAACAGCATCTGCTACAAGATGCACTCTCTCATCCCCTCCTCCTCCAAAGCACCGAAACGACAGATTGGAATAGAAAGGCATAAACCTGCCAGGGAAAACAGACTAGCAAAGAGGACACCACAGCATGGGCGATGCCAACAGGATCTAGGAAAGGGAGTGTCAAGGACGGCAAAGCGGCAAAGGCCTGAGGCCTGAAGAATGGACAGCCGATGGGAAAGAACCCAACTCTGCCCACAAAACTGCAGAAGGCTTCAGGAAGAGGAAGAGTAGTTCTTAGGAGCCTGGGGGCTTTATGGTTTTCCATTTTAAA
>NW_008354184.1:226870-310402 GCF_000622305.1 Nannospalax galili | reverse complement strand
CCGTGGAAGGGCTGAGTGGCTATGGAGATGCTATTTCTTGGCGTCAAGCACTCTATGCCCTGCAGCTCCATTCATGTTCTGCAGGTTGATTTTCTGTTAGGTTCTGCTGGTGGCTGTTACAGGAGCTCAGAAAGCTGGAGCAGAGCTCACGCTTTTCCATCTGTCTCCGGCTCTGCAATGTTCCTTCACTCCTCCAGCAGTTTTCTTTCTTTACAGTTCACACTTGTCTGATTCTTGTGGAAGAAGCTTTACACAACCCCTTGGGAACATCAGCACCAGCCAGCACCTCCTCCTGGAGGCCTGGGCCCTAGAGTTTGGGGTCACTACCCCACAGAGCCCCTTCTCCAAACTTCCAAATTTTGATCATTCTAACCTTTTCTCTTAGCTCTCCCAGCTTTAGGGGTGATGGCTTGCCCTTGACACCACGGCCTCCAGAGACTCGGGCTTCCTTTCTGCCTTTCCAGTTAATACCTAATCAACATTCTTCTTAAAAAATGCTTTATTTGGGGCTGGAGAGATGGCTCAGTTAAGAGCACTGGCTGCTTTTGCAGAGGACATGGGTTTGATTCCTAGCACTCACATGGCATCTAACAACCATCTGTAACTTCAGTTGCAGGGGATCCAACACCCTCTTCTGAACTCTGTGGGCACTGGATGTCGTGGGTGTACCTACATGGATTCAGGCAATACACTCATACAAATAAAATTTAAAAACTATTTTATTATTTTTTTTATTTTATGTGTATATGTATATTGCCTACATGTAGGTAAGTGCACCCGTGACATGCAATGCCTGCAGAGTTCAGAAGAGGGTGTCAGATCCCTTGGAATTGGAATTACCAATGGTTGTTAGCTGCCATGTGGGTCCTGGGAATCAAACAAAGGTCCTCCTCAAGAGCAGCCAGTGCTCTTATTCACTGAGCCGTCTCTCCAGGTCCCCAACAGACTTTATAATACATTTTTTCTATTGTATATTTGTGGAACTGGCAGAGTCATTTCTATAGGGTCCACATGCCTGTAGAGAGCTAGAAACTGTAAACAATATATGGATGGCATCCCTTTGAAGACAGAGAGAGTGGTTCAGAGCAGGCAGAAAACAGGGGTTCAAGAGTTGCAAGAAACAAGAGTACAGTGTAGGTGCCTGCTTTTCCAGCTCATCACCTGAGGGCCAGTCACTGTACAGTAGATGGCAGGACTTGGCTCAGCCCACTCTTACTGGCTTGAAGATCAAGAGGACAGGGTTTGAAGCTATTTGAGCACTGGAAAGTCAGGCGGTGATGGGGAGCACTGGGAAGAAAGAGCTACAGAGAAACACAGTTACTACCATTATGCTCCACTACTTGAGTGATTGATTGCTCAGTGGTTAGGAGCACTTGCTGCTCTTGCAGAGGACCCTGGGTCAGTCAGTTCCCAGCACCCACATAGCTGTTCCATCTCCCTCTTCTGGCCTCCATGGGAACTGCATACCTACCAGGTATGCATACATACATGTATTCAGTAAAACACACACATAAAATAAAAAGAATAAATCTTAAAAAAAATTAGTTGGACTGCATGTGGTGGTGTATACCTTTGATCCCAGCACTTGAGAGGCAGAGGCAGGCAGATCTCTGAGTTCGAGGCCAGCCTGGTCTACATAGTGAGTTCCAGGACAGCTGGGGCTACAGGGAGACCCTGTCTCAAAAAGACAAAAAAAAAAGTTGGGGGTTTACCTAAAGAAAGGCGGCACTTCGCTTACAAGGATGATGGTGCAAATGAGGCTGTTTCTCATCAGAGGCAGCGGAGCCAGAGAGCAGCAGGATGACATACTGTAAAAAGAATGTAATATTGAAGAAAGAAACAAAAACTGCCAGTGAAGAATTTTAGACCCAGCAACAATATCCTTCAGAACTGAAAGCAAAATGCGCTGTAAGACAAGCCAATAAAGAATGAAACTTAGAACAATTTGTTAAAGGAAGTATTTCAGATTGAAGAGAAATTATACCAGAAGGAGAGCTGGATCTTCAGGAAAGAGTAAAGGATTTCAGAAACGGAGATGTGTAGGCAGATGTAAAAGATGGTTGCCCTTGATTGTCAACTTGACTGGATTGAGCTATCTAGGACTGCTGAAAAGCATTTGTGTGTCTGCAGGGGGTGGGGGGCATTTCGAGGGAGGGACTTGAGGGACAGTGACTAGGAGGGAACAACCCATCCTCAGTGTGGGCAGCGCCTTCCAAAGGACGGACAAAATTAAAAAGTTGGAGGGAGTGGGGTGTCACGTGGCCATGCCGCTGCTTCTTCCTGCGCGTCAGTCAGCTTTGCCCTGCTGCTGCCCCATGACATCAGACTCCAGCTTCTGCTTCTGACATGAACTCTCAACACCAGTGACTCCAGGAGGCTCCTGATTTCAGTGCTGGACAGCGACACGTTCTCTCCAGGGTAAAGACAGGTGAGTCCCCGGCTCCTATCATATAAGCCAGTCTAATAAAGCCCCATTTATGTGCTGGGATAATGTACAGATACAGCCCATTGGTTTCGTCCTTCTGGAGAATACTGTCTAATACAACTACCTTTTCTCTTATTTCTTTAAAATATATACACCTTTTAAAATTATGTTATGTATAGAGTATATTAAGAAATGTAAATATGGTAGAGTATCCTGTTAATAAATGGAAACAACCTAAATATCCCTCAACTGAAGAATGGATAATGAAAATGTGGTACATTTACATAATAGAGTTCTACTCAGCAGTAAAGAAAGAAAAAATCATGAAATTTGCAGGTAAATGGATGGAACTAGAAACTGTTATACTAAGTGAAGTAACACAGACTCAGATAAACAAGCGACATATGTTCTCTCGCATTTGTGGATCTTAGCACCAAATCCTTATATGTGAGTACATATCCTGATGTAACAGCAGGAGCCAGAAAGTGGAAAGGAACCACGGCGGCTAAGGGAAAGCAGGAGCCCAAGAGAGGTGGATAGTAGGAGACAGGTGTTCCTAAGGGGGCAATGTGGAAAATGGGGGTATTTAAATGGGAAGGGTTGGATAATAGGAGATAGGTATTATCAAGGGGAAAATAGAGGTACTTTAACTGGGGAGGGAGGAGGGAGAGTTAGACAGGGAGAGAAGAGAGAGAAATAATATTTAGGTTGTGTGAAAAACCCGAGGGAAATGTATTAGTTTAAAAGTCTACTGAAAAACACAATACAATATCTGCACATGAGTGCACGTGCATAGCTCAAGGCTCTATAACAAGAAACACAGTATCAGACGGGAGAAACCTCCCTTTGAGTTTTTGATCAGGGAAGTCCAAGAGACTCCAAAAATTACACAGGCTATTGCCACAGCCCTTGATTGCGTCCCAGATCTTGAAGGTAAGAACCTATTGCTAAAGATAGGACACACTTCAGACACAGGATTTAAAGCAATCAAGCTGGAACTGACCTGGAAGCCTCTTCCCTGAAGACTAGCTCTCATAGTTTTAGAGGATACAGTGCAAGCTGCTAAATCAATCAGTGGTCCAACGCAAGCTTTAAAGCCCAATAACCATAACAAAGATCTGTACAGAAAACTATATCAATGTAGTAGTGGCACTTTATCTTGGGGGTAATCAGCAGCTCTCTAATTGGACTTAAAGCCCACTTAATGCGAGGGAACTCATGTGTGGCACTGTAAACATAGCCAAATACACATGGGCTAGGTCATAGATCCTAGAGAAAATCCTACATTTGTCACATTCCTAGACAAACATAATCTCTTACTATATGCTAAATATGGATCCTTATATTTACAGACAAGCATACCAGTGACCTCTCATCAAAGAAGCCTCTTTATGCAACAGATGGAGACTATTACATAGTTCCATAACTATAATTCAATAGTCAAAGTATGTAATTAAAAGGCATCCTCTTTCACACTATCTGTGAGATAGATGTTCACCCCCAACTGACACAGCTACAATGGAACCTAAGGCTCACATAGTGGAATAGGAGTAGAGAAAATACTAATGCATCCCTCAACTCTTACCAGCAAACTCTTCCTCATACAACAGAGGGCAGTGAACACGAAAGGGCCACAACTGGCCGAAGTATAGAGAATAAGAGGCTTCAGAGTGTGTGTCCCTGGATAGGACTCCTATATTAAACTTTACCCACGCAGGCCTCAAGAACCATTGAGGCAGAGGGGGCGGAAAAATTTCAAGAGCCGGGGTAGTGCGTGATCATAAGGAATCAGAGTCTTTCGTGCTCCTGGGAACTTGCTCATATGAACTTACAGTAGTGGTGACAGCATGCACAAAACCCATGCAAACTCAATCAGACAAAAATCCAGTGTAGAACTGGGGAAACGGGCAGGAGGCTCCAACCTCAGTCAGGATCTGTTGACAGCTGATCACTGCTGGGTGAGGGAGTTGCTCTTCTTTAAAGGAGTGATGCTAGATAGGTTGAACAGGCTCCAGTGGATGAACTCACACCGACGGACATCTGGGCACACAAACATGACTAAATAGGCCTTAGCATATATGACAAAATGCATGGAATCTTGTGAGCAGGTTATGTGGGGTGCAGATAGAAGAGGGGGTCTAAATATGATTAAGATGTATGGAATGCACAGAGGTTTGATAAAAATATACAGTAAAAAAGAAATGCAAGTATAATTTATATAACCATGGCATAAATAAGGGAGTGGTAAATGTAATCTTATGGTTGGTTTCAACATTTTAATTTATATAAAGTGGCCCTCGATATTAACTCTATATTTCAGGCTGTATATAATCTAATTCCTGGAGAAACCCCTAAAATCTGTCCAACAAATTATGATCTAAAAGGTCAATAGAAAAAATGAGATTCTAAAAAAATACTGACTTATCCCCCAAAAGGCAGGCAGGCAGGCAGGAAGAGAGGAACAAGACTCAAAGGGACCCACATAAAGTAACAGGGAAGAACAGAGCCAAAGTCATTTCAGTAATCAAAGTATGTAACTAAAAGGCATCCTCTTTCACACTTGACATAAAAAAGATCCAATTACAGAAGATTATCTCTCTATATAAGAGACACACTGTAAAAAAAATTGTCAATAAGTGAGCAAAAGGTTTTTAAAAACTATACATCTAACAATAAAGGTAAGGAAGATAAGTGGCTACATTACTAGCAGATAAACCAGACTTTACATAGCACATGGTGTGCACACCTGTAATCCCAACTCTTAGGAGGCTGGGGCAGAAGGATTGTGAATTCAAGGCCAAGCTGCCTTATACAGCAAGATCTTGCCAAAGGAGGAAAAAAAGGCTTTAAGATTAGTGTTAATGTTAGTACTGATGAAAAAAGGACATTTTGAAATGACTTAAAGGTCATCATGTAGAGATACAAATGTTAGAAACATGTACATATCTAATAACAGAGCTGCAAAACATATAAAGCAAAATCTGACAGAATTAAAGAACTGGACAAATTTAATTCAAAGTTAGAGGCTTTAACACTCTTTTCAGAAATTGATGAACACAAACTGTCAGTAGAGATTTTGAAGGTGTAACCAACACTGCCAATCCCTTGCCCTCATGGATGCTTGTCAAGCCCACAGCTTGACAGGGCATTCTTTTTGGGTTTGGGCAAGTCTACATGATCTATTCCCAGAGAGAGTCCATATGCTCCACATACTGGGCCAGGAAAAAAGTTGTCCTTTTTAAGATAAAGTTTTCTTTGTTTCTTTGTTCATTATATATGTGGAGAGGTCATGCTTGCAGGGACCAGAGGACAACTTTGGGGAATCTATTCTCTCCTTGTACCATGTGGGTCCTGGGGATCAAGCTCCAGTTGTCAGGCTTGGCTGCAAGCACTTGGCTGCAAGTGCCTTGACCTTGCTAGCCCCAATTAAAATCTTGATAAGCTCCTCCTCTCCCCAGTACTGGGGATTAAACCCAGAGCTCTGAACTTGCCAGGCAAGCATTCTTACTACTAAGCTTCAGTCTCAGCCCTCAAAAACTTTAAAAGCTTGAAATGTCTATTATGTTCTTTGACAGCAACAGAATTCAATTAGAAATAAGTAACAGAACTCATGGAAGAGACTGCTGAATACTTGGAACCTTAGAAAACATATTTCAAAGCTTGGTATGGTGGTACGTGCCTTTAATCTAAGCACTTGAGAGGTATAGGCAGGAGGATCAGAAGTCCAAAGTCATATCCTTGGCTACAGAGCAAGTATAAAGCCAGCCTGGGCTACATGAGATCCTGTCTCAAAGAACAAAAAAAATAAAAAAGAAAAGAAAAATATACCTAAATATCTATGGATTAAAGAAGAAATTGATGTGTTTTAAATACATGTAGTTTACCAAATTATCCTCACTAATGCAGTTAAAACTGTATCTTGTGCATTTTTTTGTCTCCTCACTAGACTGGCTGATCTAGTACTTTAGAAAAATTACTGTTAAACCTATAAATGAGTGCTCTGGGGCTGGGGAGAATGCAAACAGGGAAACTAAGAGACTAAGGTTAATTTACCACCCAAATAAGTACTGAGTAACTACGAATCTGGGCACTGTATTAAGTGTAGAGGTGCAAAGATGTGTAAGAGGCTTGGAGAAGTGGTACTGGACTAAGCTTGAAGGATAAAAAAGGGTCAGGGCAGAAGAGAAAGACAGGAAGGCACCCAAGTAAATGAAACTTCAGCAAAGAAATGAAGGTGGTGACTAGCACCTGTGCCAGAGTGATGTGGCAGGTACAAACCATCCAGTGTTACTAGTTATTAGTGTGTGGCAGAGAGAGGAGGAGCTACGCCCAGAGAGACCAGGGAGCCCGGGCTGCAGACCTCCTGATTGACAGGCAGAAGCAGTGAGGAAGGAAACAGAAATCATGCGACATTCTTGGAAGTTTGTTCTTCCTAATTCCTTGATGGAACAGTGCTTGCCTCCTCCTTTTCTCCAAATAACCATCGGTGCTCTTCCCTGGCCCTCTCCTCTGAATTTTAGGCAGTATATATCCTTGATACTTTGCTCTTCTTACTTTACAATAAAAACTCCTAGGCTGGTATCATCTACTTCTGGACTTAAAGAAGAATTAGGACTATTGCTTGCATGCAAGTAATTCACACATTTTACTCCTTCTCTCTGCTGAGTTCCAGCTTCGGGTACCTGCCTACTGCTCTGCATGGGGAGGTCTCACCATCCTTGAGCCCCTTGTCCTTGGGTGTCCGCTTTACCTCCACTGCTATGACGGTCCATTTCCTGGTCAGTTGGGTTATTTTGGAGCTCTGCTACCATAGCTTCAGAGTCTCCCCTTTGTCTCTCCTGATTCATTCCACACAGCCTGCGAGAGTAACAGGTCTTCAAACCACCTAACACGGCTTACAACCTCTGCATGAATCAGTTCTCATTTACCTCTCCTGTCTTATCTGTGCTATGATCCCTCCTAAAACTCTGGCCCAGCAGCCCTCCTCACATCTCTTCAGATTCCATACCCAAGTCTAGCACTAATCCTTCACCCAAGCTGCTCCTTTTGCCTGAAGTTCTCCCTCTTACGTCCAGCCAATGATTTCCACCTCCCAGCTGCCACCCCCTAGGAGGCCCTCTGTGTTTTGGTTCTCTTCCCTAGGCCTACAACACTCTTCATCACCTTTCTCTGACAAGAAGATTCCATTCAAGACCTAATCCAAACATGACTTCCTTTATGGAATCTTTTTAATCTTCCATGTTAAAATGAATCTGTTCCCCTGCTACTGAGCAACACATGCAATGTGAAGGCCAGCCCTTGCGTCACTCAGCTCACTGTTTCAAATGATATTCATTCACTTAGGTAAATGCTTAAGGATGAGGCTGCCAGGCAGTGTTCTAGGCTCATGGATCCTAGTGCTAAACCAATGTGTTGTTTATAACTCTATTTTCTTACTTTTGGATTTCTTCCTTACAGATCTGTCACATCCAGGATATAGACAGCCCTCACAGCATATACCCTGTGGAAGCTGTCCAACCCTCGGGTGACTCAAGAGTGTCTGGCCATCACTGTCTGAGTGACCTGGCCACTAAAACAAACTCTGCTGTAGAGCAAAGGAAGAGGGAGCACATCCTGATCCAGTTCTGTGACACACACACTTGAGACATCCAGCGGTCCAGGGACTTGTCCAGGGTCACATAAGGATTAAAGAGCAGAACAGGACTAGACTTCCAGATTCAAGAATTCAATATTCTTTTGCCCAAAGGAGTTGAAGAAGGAACTAAGAAAGTTGGTTGATCTACTACAACCAGCTCTTCATGAACAATCTTAACCCCTGGGAGTGCATGCACCCGTAACTGCCATGCCACTCAGCCTTACCTGGGATCACCCCATTGGTGTCTGGTGCAGCTTTTAGAGACATGTGAACAGGATCAAGCTGGCCTCTGTGTCTGAGCCTACTTGTTGTCTCCTAGAAAGAGGACTTTGGGGTGGATGTTTCTTGAACACACATAAAGAACAGATAGCATCTACCAACATTTTTCCGAGGTTCTGGAGAAGGCGAGGGGATCTGGTGGGCTGCAGCATTGAGTCCTGCCTTTCTCTGTTTGAACACAAACTCATGAATGCCCATACCATACACACTAACGTGATTGTTACAGAAGGCTTCCCAACTTTTTCCAGGAGAGAATTTCTCTAAATTCTACTGAAAAAGTGGGAAGAGTTCTGAGTGAATTAATTTGGTTGGCTGGCTTTATATGGGTTCTCATTTTCTTTCAATTTAAACCTGAAAGTCAAAGCTTTCTTCTCAAGTATCTGCCCAGCTGACTCCTCAATGGGAGGCTCAGTATTAAATCAGAAGACAGCACCAGCCCCTTATTGCACAGCACTTTACACCTGCCAATATACGTGATTAATGCAAAATGGGACCTTGGAACCCGGGTGTTATTAAAGCAGGTTTGATTATGCTTGATAGTTTCCTTCAGGAAGAAGCGTGTTCTCTGTGTAAGACATCAGGATGCGATTTCCACACAGTCTGTCAGGAACATGCCTGAAGCAAGAAAATGCCAAATCCAGTGAACCGCCTCTATTCTGTGAGCCCAGGACCCACAGCCATGCTGTTGGCGGGCTGGCGGCGGGGCCAGTTTGCAGGTGTCAGTGAGAGCTGCTGAGAGACTTCACTGTCGGGAATGTTCTACTCTTTCCTCTCGTTTTCGGCAATTCTGCAGCCTTGTTCTAGGTTCTAGTATCATGTAATATTTTGTATTTGTTACTAAAAATCTAATAATAGGCATTCTAGTCCAACAGAGCTGGTGCTGTGTTCCATTCTGGTGTTGATCTGACACATAGGCTCCAATTACAGCCACAAAGGGGAGAGCTGGCAGGCACCACCCAAGACAAAGGGCAAAATACATTTCTGTGGTTTAAAAATGGATTAACTGAAGGTGTTTTTCCTTTCAGTAATTAAGTAGCTGAAGATAATCATGAGGTCATTTTTCTAAGAGGCCACAGTTATAAATTATTCGTATTGGAGTGATTTAAATTGCTTATTAATATATTGGTTTAAAATAGGCCATTAAGCTAAAATGGGTATTAAATGTGAAAAATTAAATAATATCCTTGACACACAAAAAATCTTAGTATTTTTTCTTGTGGTGTTTGCATGGAACTCTAATCATGAATCAGAGAGCTATACTCTCCCTGTGATGTATTACATGTTACATGTGTGTTATGTATGTGTATGTGCAGTTGCAGGCACTGAGAACTATTTCATCAGACAGGATTACCTTCAGCTATGAGTTATTAGAGAAGAAAACACAAACCGTCATGAGGAAACAGAAAACAAGATGATGTAAGCTAGGTACAATGGTTCCATTTCTGATAGAAAAATAGAGACAGGGACATATATATATATATATATATATATATTTTAATATTTTTTTTAAATGGTTCATAGCCGCCATGTGGGTACTGGGAATTGAATTCAGGTCTTCTGCAAGAGCAGTCAGTGCTCTTAACCACTGAGCCATCTCTCCAGCCCAGCCCCGGGACTTATATTTTTTAGAAAGTGCTTTAAAAAAAAAAACAACCTTCTCCAGTGGGATGGCTAACAGCTTTCATGCTGTGAAAATGGATCATAACGAATGGATTATAAAATAGGCACAAAATGTTCATTGCTAAATCTTATGTCCTAGTTAAGGTTTCACTACTAACAACAATCACAGTTCCCCTCAGTAGACTGCAGAGCAGGGGAGGCCGGGTAGCCTTTGGGAGGCTGGTGATCATTGGCTGTCTCAATGTCCCTGTCTCCCAGGCTCTGGTGAAATGGAAGCTGACGTTTGGCATGTAAAGGTCACCTTGTAGTGCACATACTCCAGGCCCTGCGCGATAAGCAGGTGCATAAAGGCATGTGCAGGTGGTGGTGGTCGGCGGACTTAAAATGACAAGAAAACAGTAATTCCTGAAGAATGATAATTTAAGTTAAACTAGGTCTGAGGTTTAATTCTGACAAGAATTAAACGTAGGGAATATTTGAAGCCATGCCTGGCCCATGGGAAACACTCTCAGGTACATGAAACTGACCAGGAATCAGAGGAAGGAGTGAACCCTGAATTCTCACCACAGCCTTTCCTGGAAATGTCAGGGACCTGAGCAACCAGGCTCTCTCCCCTTTCCAGAAGCCCTCCTCTCACAAACTTCAGACACCAGGCATGGCCCATGCCCACTGGTCCTTAGCAGGTGGTATTTGAGACCAAGAGAACTGGTGTGCTGTGGAAAGATGGCACTAAAATGCAAAACTATAATTCTCCAATATCAATTAAGCGTGCAGGCTGATAATAAACTTCTGTACCTCCACACGGAGTGAAACTCACGGGCAAGTCTGTACCGCTGTAACCAAGCTTTAAATATCATTTAGGTCCTGGATTCAGATGAAGTGCTATTTCTAAGAAGTATGACTATTCTATTGTTCAAAGCAAGCCAAGAAGACTCCTATCAAAGGCTTCAGCATCATTCCAGAGAACATGTCTCTCTGGAAACACCTTACTGAATCCCAAAGACAACGTGTGCTGTTTCTCGTCCCACAGACAGGGACAGTGATGTGGGCTGTCTTCCTGTAGCAATTTGCTTACATGTTTCTCGAATGACATGCGGCACTGTTTAATTTTCTCTGCCTTATTTATTCCTTCCCATCCCAGCACCTCCCACTTACGTTCACTCATGTAATACCAGTTTGGGGATAAACCATGCATGGAGAACGCAAAAGGAGCAGAATTCATTCAGCAGAGACTTCTGTCTCTGGAGTTATTAAACATGGAAAATAAAATAACCAGATGCACTGGCTAAAGAGATAAAAATCTTTCTGAAAGTCAAATGAAAAATAAGATCATAAAACCTAAACCCTAAACCAAGTAGATTTCATTAAAAAAAACCAACAAATATAATGTCTAAATTTTTTAAACTGAATTTTTTTAAATTAGTGGACAGCAGAAAATTGGGGGCTGAAGATAAGTGCAGAGAAATTCAAAGATTTGGCGCAGAGACTTAAAGGAGGGAAAATTTGGCAGGCAGAGTGTGAAGGCTTGGCATGGCTCTAATTGGAGCTCACCTCCTCCTGTCTCCTGACCTGACCACTGCACGTTGGCCACGCTTGCCCAAGTGTCCCCATGCCCCTGTGCACCTGCGCCCTCACACGGCTGGTTTTCTTCCTTCCCCACACTCCTCCCAATGTCTGCTTTGACTTGCTCATAGGGTGAGGTCTTCTCGTCCTCTCCTTCTGCTCTAGAACATGGACTGAGCATGAAGGAGGTGCTGTGTGTCTTCCTGTCAACCTGGCCATAGTTCTGTCGATATCTATTGGTTGTTGCTGCTTCTTTGGCTGCCATGGCCTTGTGAGGCTCTTCCCCAGATGCCGTCCTTGTGGAGTGCAAGTAAGAGTTCTTTAAAGATCCCTTGAGAGCCCCCTGATCTAGTTTCATAGATAAAACACAGTAATAAAACACTCAAACCAAAAGCAACTTAAGGGAGGAAAGGATTTATTTTGGCTTAGACTTCTGGGTACAATCCATTGTTGAGGGAAGTCAGGACAGGAGCTCAAGCAAGAACTTGAAGCAGAAACCATGGAGGAATGCTGCTTGCTGGCTTTCTGGAAGGCTCACACTTAATTAGCTTTCTTTTTCTTAAAAAAAAAAAATTGTGTATATGAGTGTATTGCCTGAATGTAGGTAAGTGCACCTGAGGCAGGCGATGCCCATGGAGGTCAGAAGAGGATGTCAGATCCCCTGGAACTGGAGTTACAGATGGTTGTTAGCTGCCATGTGGGTGTTGGGAATCAAACCTGGGTTCTCTGCAAGAGTAGCCAGTGCTCTGAACCACTGGGCCATCTCTCCAGCACCCTTAGCTAGCTTTCTTATACAGCTCAGGACCACCTGCCCACAGTGGGCTGGGCCCTCCTACATCAGTTAAGGCAAGACAACCCTTCAGCCCCTCACAGATAAGCCCACAGACCCATGTCATCTAGGCAGTCCTTTAATTGAGACTCCCTTTTCAGGTGACTCCAAGCTGGATCAAATAGACAGTTATAGCTAACTTAGACATTCCATAACTACAGTTCCCTTGCATGGGACTCCAGGCCTGGGTCATTGCCCTCCAACTCTCCCCACCCCCAACCTTTAACCATTGTAGATTACCTAGCACTTGGACTATGGTGACCCTGGCTGAACGAAGCTCACCATTGTAACCTCATGGTAAGTCGTCTGGGGTGTTAGGACTACCAGGTCCTTCACCTGGTCTTTTGGCTCTCTCATTCTCTCAAAGACAATCCCAGGCCTTTGCTGTTGTCTTCAGACACCTCCGTCAACCTCATCTTTCCCTCTTCCTCTTTAGTAGGTGATCTTCCCAAGACACAAAGGAGACAGACTTCTAAACTGATCTGCCTCAGCATCCCCTCCTCATATTAAACAGCGGCACCATCTCCAACTCTCCCTCAGCTCTCCCTTCAGCCTGGGCCTGGAGGGTCAGGAGTTCCTCAGGTAGGCTCAGTCTGTCCCTGAGTGTCTCTCTCAGATCAGTGCTCCCCTTCCTGTCCTCAGCCTGCTTTTTGTTAGCTTCTCTCCCAGCACACAGAGGCCCCTGAATCTTCCTCATCGTTTTCCTCCATCTTAAATTAGGGATGATCAACAAATAAAAACTGTGCATGTCTATGGTACACGATGTGATGCTTTGATAGGGGATCCAATGCAAAATTAAACAAAGCTGATTAGCGTATCTATCATCTTACGTGCTCATTGTTATTGTAAACATGTAAGATCTATTCCCTTGAAAATTTTCAAGTATTACATATTATTTACTCGGGTTGCCATGCTGTACAAGTCTTCAGAAACATCTATACCCCTTGACCAACATTTCTACAAGCCACCCCTTGTCACGCACCCTTGTTGTGCGATGTCTGCGGAGGTCAGAAGAGGCTGTCAGATCCCCTGGAACTGGAGTTATGGACAGTTGTTAGCTGCCATGTGGGTGCTGGGATTCGAACCTGGGTCTTCTGCAAGAACAACCAGTGTTCTTAACAGCTGAGCCATCTCTCCAGCCCCATGAGTTCTGCTTTTTAAGATTCCACATGTGAGTGGGATCATGCAGCATTTATCTGGCTGCATCTGGTTTACTCTCTTTAACATGATGTCCTTCAGGGTCATCTGTGTTGTTACAGGGTACAAGATTTCCCTCCTTTCCGAAGCGAGATGGCATCCCATTGTACGTACAGACCATGTTCTCCTTTCACGTCTTCTGTTGATGGACACTTTGGTTGAGTCCATATCCTGGCTTCCATGAACAGTGCTGCAATGAACATGGGAAGGTGGACTTTAATTTCATTTCCTGTGATGATTCCCAGAGGTGGGACTGCTGGATCACAGGAGAGCTCCATGACTTTCAGAGTAGTCTTTCCAGCCCCTCCGTGGGCCCCTTCAGCTGTTGTGGTTTAGCTTTCTCTTGCTCCACTCACACAAGCAAACAGCATTTTTGCACTGGATTCATTTCTTTGCTAATTCAACTCCTCACAATGCTGTAGTCTGGTTTCCATTCCTATCCAATGAGGCTGCCTCTGGGTGGCCACCACTGACCTGTTCATTGCTGGATCTGATGGAAAATTTTCAGTCCGGTGTCTCTGGACATCTCTGTGTCATTTAAGATTGACGAGTCCCTCTCTTCCTTTTGAGTCCTTCGTTTCTTATATTCATTCATTCAAATGGTATTTATTAGGCAGCGTGTCACATGTGATTTTAGGTCCTAAAAATACAACAGTGCACAAAAAGACGAAGTCTGTGCCCTCTTCGAGCTTACATTACACAGTGGGGGAAGAAGAATGAATAATTAAGCAAGGATTTATATTTAGCTAATCAGACAGTGATGGAGTCTGTGGAGGACAATAAAGCTGTTGAGGGGCAGAGGGAGAGCTGGGGGAAGAGCAGGCAGGTGGGGATGGGCTATTGCCTTATACAGGGTGATCAGAGAGGCCTCCCTGCCAGGGTGACATAAACAGCAATCCAACAGAGGTGAAAGGAAATCACATGCCCTAGTGGAAACCAGAACATTCCAGTGAGAGATGTCACTATAGACACCCAGGCAGGACAATGCTTGACACATCCCAGGGACACTGAGGTTTCAAGTTGGCTGCGGCTGAGTGGCGGGCGGGGGGGGGGGGGAGGGGAAGGGGGTGGAAGAATGGCTACAGAGAAGCAAGGCCATGAGGTAAGATGATACCACAGTAACCCATGGAGGTCACAGTGGGCAGGACCAGGTGATAGTGCTGGGGGTGGTCTGATTCTAGATGGAGTTTCCACTCTGAAGGCAGAGGAGTGCTGACATGAGTCAGGGGTGACTTGTTCCAGGCAGCTATTGGGGGCACCTTCCTCTCTGACCTCCACTGTCTTCCTGCTCAGTTCTCTGGCCTCCAGACAGACCCAATGTGATGATGATGGCCACAGGGAAGATGAGACACACAGAATGACAGCTGTTCCTTCCCACGAAATCCTACCACTCCCTCTGCAACAGATCTTCCTCTGCCATCACACCATACCACTGTAATATTTGCACATACATGTGTGTGTGTGTGTGTGTGTGTGTGTGTGTGTGTGTGTGTGGTGAGAAGGGGGCTCAAGAATCATGGGGTCTGTTTTTGTCCATTCCCTTTAAAAGTCTCCATATGTAGATTTGGTGTCTGGTGTCTGCCTATTGTTGGCACATAAAGCATAACTTGATGGGTTGAAAGAAAACCATTTTGACATCCTAATGCATGTGTATGCTGCAGGAGTCTAAAGACAGCATACGAACCCACCTTCGGAGACTTTAGAAACCTGAAACCATTATATCTATGGTTACCTAGCAGATTAGTTTTCTTTCTTATACTGTTAATTAGATGTTACAATTATTTTCCAACATTTTGTTTTTAATTACCTTAAGCCTTATGATCATGTGATAAACTTGTGCTGGCGTCTCTCTAACCTTCCTTCTGAGTCAGCAAAAGCACTGTTAACAAGCTTGTGCACATGTCAGTTCTACATCCCCACAGCTGGTCCTTTCTGTCCTCTAATTCCCAGCAAGACTGTCTCTGTTCTAGACAGGTACATCCTGGGAAGCTCCAAATGTTCTAGCAGGGTCTCCTTTCCCTGAAAGATGCGTTTGATCCTGTTGGCATCCACATCAGAGAATCTGGGGGCCAGGTCCACCTGCTGTCCAATTAGAACTGGAGATCTGGCCCTGTCCTACTTGCCTTTCTTGTCTGTGGTGGGCACACCTAGTGAAGGCAAGGTCCCCTGTAGCCCCAGCTGGCCTGGAACTCGCTATGTAGACCAGGCTGGCCTTGAACTCACAGAGATCCGCCTGTCTCTGCCTCCCAAGTGCTGGGATCAAAGGTGTGCACCACCACGCCCGGCTCTCTTGCTGCTCTTTCAGCACCACTCATCTCTGAAGTCACTTTCTGTGCACACTGACGTCCCTGCTCAGAGGAGATGACCTGCTCTCTTAGATGCTGTGATTGTTGTGTACAGACTGTTTACATGCACTGATTGTTTGTCAGTGTCTCAGCTGTTCCTTCTTGCATCTCAGATCTTCCTTCTAGACTTGTTTCCTTTGACCTGAAATACTTGATTACAAGTTCCTTGGTGAGGGTCTGTGGTTGTAACTCAGGTCTTGTTCATTTGAAAAGTCTTCTCTTCATAACTTTTCTATTTCGCCCAGTTCTTCTATGACTGAAAATTTCAGATTAGCATATTTTCTCTGAGCACCCGGAAGACACCTGTGTCAGGGCTTCTAACGCTGCATGGGGAGGCTGTTCCTGGACTAGCTGTCATTCTTCCTTGGGTATTTGGCTGTTCGCTCATTTTTTGTTTGCCACAGGCCTGATACGTGAGTTTGCAATTTTCCAACTTATTTATCCTACTTGGCACATGCTGTGCCTCCTGCATCTTTCACCAATTCTGGAAACATCTGTTATCATCTTGTCAAATGATGCCTTCCCTTCGCGCAGTCTCTCCTCTGGGACTGCTGTTGGTTATATTAAATTTCATTAATCATCTGTGTCTTAACTTTCTTTTTGCCACAGCGTTGGCTGCTTTGCTGCATCCTGGGAATTCCTCCTGATATTCACCCAAATCACTGACCCCCACATCAGCTTTATCTTGACTATTAACTCTCCATGTCCACTGGGTTTTTACTCTTTCAGTTTGTTTTTCCTTTCTAAAAGTTTTCATTGGTTATTTTTTCAGATTTCTTAGACATTTATACCCTATTGACTCTACCTTTTGTGTGTGTGTGTGTGTGTGTGTGTGCGCGCGCGCACGCATGTGGAGGCTGGAGGACAATGTCAGGTGTCTTCCTCTATCACTCTCCACCTTAGTTATTTATTTATTTATTTAATTTATTTATTTTTGGTCTTTTTGAGACAGGGTCTCTCTGTAGCCTCTGCTGGCCTGGAACTCGTTATGTAGACTAGGCTGGCCTTGAATTCACAGAGATTCCCCTGCCTCTGCCTCCCAAGTGCTGATATCACGTGTGTGTGCCACCATGCCCAGCTACCACCTTATTTTTTTGAGACAGGATCTCTCACTGAACCTGGAGTTGCCATTTTGGGTACACCGCTTAGCCAGCAGGTCTCCAGAATCCTCCTGTCTCTGCCTATTCCCCTTGTCCCACCCTCCTAAGCACTGGGGTTACAGGAGTACACTACTGTGCCTGGCTTTTATATGGATTTGGGGATCTGAACTCAGGTCTTCATGTCTGCACTGCAAGCACTTCACTTGCTGACTCATCTCCCCAGCTCTCTGACTCTATCTTTAAAAAAATAAAACCAAACCACTTCATACTGAGTTGCTTAATATTCTGCAGGAAATAATCCAGATCTGGAGTCTGAATCCATTGTTTGTCTTTTGTAGATATCCTCCCTTCTCTGGTTGGTCACTGACTATGACATCATTTGGGATCAAGCTAATCTATCCTCCTGGGGCTCCACACTCGGCATGCTCCTCCAAGCATGGGTTAGCTCAGGAGCTGGGAATGCTAACCCACAGCCCCCTTGAGAGCTCCAATTTAGGAGCTTTGACACTGGCCCAAGGTTAGCTCTCCGGCTGTGCCCCTGGTGTCAGCAGCTACTCCTGGGAACCTGCCTTTTGACTCATTTACATTCACAGCTGCTGTTCCCTTCATGTTTGGGCTCTCAGGTTTGTCTTCTGCTTTCCCCTTAGAAATTTCCTTTAAGCCACGAGAACCCAACAGTGTACTCCAGGATCTAGCTTTGTCTGTTTGCTTGAATAGCTGAAGACCTCAAGTGTCTGGTCCACACTGTTGAAAATGTGAGCAGCCAGAAAGGCTGTTTTGAAAAGGAAGTGGTCAGATGAAGGGCAGGAGAGAGGCCTAGGCAGGGAGAGATGAAAGAAGGCTTTGTAACAGCCCAGGCAGGGTTGGGAGATGGAAATTAAGATGTGATTACCAGAGTTCTATCACAATCTTGTGGTTGCTAATTCATAATTAAGCTTTTCTGGGTTTACAGATAGCAAGGCACTGGTAACTATCATGATGTATCAAGAACCCTCCAGAGTTTTTCCTTTCCAAGTTAAATGAGTCAAGTGTTGCTGGAGAGCATGACACCTTTCTAGTCTGCATTCACTTGAAATGCCTGACCTTGGCAAGAGCCACAGTTGAGCTCTGTAATGGCCACAACCTTTGCTTATCAAGATTTGTAATTGCTGCAGCCCTCTGCTTACCGTTTTACCACACTGCATGTTGATCCCCTAACGCAAAAGAAGAACCTGCACAGAACCCTCTAGGCTATGGAGAGAACCTTGGAGGTTATGGCATGTCACCGTATTATACTGTATTACACACACACAGACATATACAGATACACACTCAGATAAACATAGACACAGACACACACATACACACGTACACAATCACACATACAGATATACAGATACACACGTATATGCACACACAGACACACATACAAATATACACACATGTACACAGTCATACAAACAGATATACAGATACACATGTGTATGCACATCGTCACACACATGCACACATGTACACAAAGAAATACATGCACATGCAAACACAAGTGCATATACACACATAGTCACACATGCAGGTGGATACACGCAGAAATGCACACACAGAGACATGTATACACACATTCTCCAGAAAGGGGAAAAATTGTAAAAGCCTAATTAGCGTTCTCAGAAACTAGTTCACTGCTCAGCTTTGCTCTCTGCCACAGCCTGATGCTAAATGTTTCCCCGAGGCCTGGGTTTGAAGTGTGGCCCCCAGGATGGCACTCTTGGGAGGTGGCAAAACCTTTAAGAAGTGGCATATTGGAGGCCTTTAGGCCACTGGGGGCGTGCCCTTGAGAGGACAGTGGGACCCCACCTTCCTCTTCCTCTCTTTTGCTCCCTGGCCAGGGGGTGAGAGATTTTGCTCCATCATGAGCTCCCACCATTGACGTGCTGTCTCACCACACCCCAGAAGCAGTAGGGCCAACTGCTCACAGATTGAAACCTCCAAACTGTGATCACACATGCAAATATTCTCTCTCTCTCTCTCTCTCTCTCTCTCTCTCTCTCTCTCTCTCTCTCTGTCTTTTTGAGACAGGGTCTCCCTGTAGCCCCAGCTGGTCTGGATTTGCTATGGAGACCAAGCTGGCTGGTCTCGAACTCACAGAGATCTGCCTGCCTCTGCCTCCCGAGTGCTGGGATCAAAGGTATGCGCCACCACACCCAGAGCAAATCTTTTCTCTTTATGAGCTGATCAATGTGAGTATTTATTACAATGATGGAAAGCTGACACACAGTCCCTCAAGGCATCCATACACTGTTGTGAGGATGACCGTAACAGGAAGATGAATATGAAGATGAATAAGCCGAGTTGCTATGCACATTTTGCTAAAACCACTAGCTTGAGAAATGAAGGGATGGTTAGAACATGCTGAACTGTAAGCAGCAGTCGGGGCAAAGGTCAACTGCTAGGTTTTTGTTTTTGTTTTGTTTTCAGAATTTCATTAAGAGGCCGGGCATGTTCGATGATGACCTGCCTTCAATGTTGTGCCTTCTTTTTAATAGTACTGGAAAAGCTTAGATTTCTTAAATGCACAGAAGACGATCGCTGTTCAGGAAGCACAGTCAGAATTCTTAAAAATCAGGTTTCTCAAGGAAAGCGCTGACAACTGCTTACCTTCTGGCTTAGCTTCTCCAGTGCCCCGATTACAGCCAATCCTCCCAGATCCTCCCAGAACCTTTTAGAGGTCTCATAAGCACTTCAGATGTAACACAGTCGAGACACAGCTCTTAGTGCGCCCCCCCAAACTCCTGTCTCCTGTCTCCTCCTCCTTAGTAAATGGCATTGTCACACCCTCACTTCCCAAAGGCAGTAAGCAAAGTCATCTGTCTCCATCTCTAACACCTGCCTCTCTTCTCCACAGTCGCTGGCTCTGCCGTGCCACAACCACCATGGTAGAATGCAGGTGCTTCTCTGGTCCCTCTGCATCAGCTGCCCCACCACTTCATCTCCCCCTGCACTCAGCATTCGCTGGGATGCTCTCCTGCCTCACAAGCTGCACTACATGAAGGAATCTTCTCAAACCACCTCCCTCCTGTGCTGCACCCCAGCTGTGCCAGCTTCTTGCCATGGAAGGAGCAGGTTAACCCTCTCCACCTGGTCTCTGAGCTTACTGTTCCCTCTACTCAGAATATGCCTTTCCAGGTGTCTCCACCCTCCGACTTCACCTCCCATCACCCTGTACAAGCCACCCTGCCCATCGCTGATTTCCAAAGTTCTTGGTTTATCTTCTTCAATTTACAATTATTTTATTTGTTCATCATCAGCTGCTTTCACCAAACAGAAGCTCCTAGAGAGCAGACGGAGTCTGCCATTGCTTATTGCCATAAACTCATGCCTACCACAGTGCCTAACAACGGCAGGAACCCAGTAAGCATTTGCTGAATTAAAATCTAGTTTCTTGGGGCTAGAGAGTTGACTCAGTGGTTAAGAGCACTTGCTGCTCTTCCAGAGGACCAGAGTTCAATTCCCAGCACCCATGTTAGAGTGGCTTACAACCCAGTGGCTTACAACCACCTGTAACTCCAACTCCAGAGGATTTAGTAGCCTCTTCTGGCTTCCATAGACACCTGCACACACATGCATATACTCACACAAAAACACACCTGCACACATAAATTCAAATTTTTTAAAATCATTTTTTAAAATATTTTATTTGATTTTATTTTATGTGTATGAGTATTGCCTTCATGTATGTAAGTGCACCCATGTCATGCAATGCCCGCGGAAATCAGAAGAGGGTGTTGGGTCCCTTGGAACTAGAGTTACAGATGGTTCTTAGCCACCATGTGGGTGCTGGGAACTGAACCTGGATCCTTTGCAAGAGTAGCCAGTGCTCTTAGCCACTGAGCCATCTCTCCAGCCCCAAATTATAAAGATTTAAAACTAACTTCTCAATCTTTCCTTCTGGAATTTTACGTCTATTTTGCACTTAATATCTCATTGATAGCTGTTCCAGTTAACACTTAGAGAAAGTTGAACAATCTCTGGGCTTTGTCTTTAGTTTATTAACTCGTGGTTTAGTGAGCTCTTACCATATTGCCAATCAATAAACAGTATCGATATTGACACTGAATAGGATTTGGTTTCGAGGAAGAATGGGTGAACCTGAGTGCTTCTCCTCTGAGTCCCCATCTGCCTTAACCCTCAGCTCATCCCCAGGCTTCTGCTTCTCTCTCTTCAAAGTCTTATCAGCTCCTCATTAATCCAGTAACCAAGGACTGAGTCTGCTATATACTGTGTGCTAGCAACTGGGGACAAAGGATGAAAGAAGACCGACTCTCTATCCCCACAGCTTCACACACCACTGACCCCAAAGCTCTCCCCAGGCACAGCCACCACTGCCCAAGAAGATGTCCAGAGATGAAAGACTCAATTCACAACAAATAGGGCTAAGATGTAGCTAATGTGCAAGGCCCTGGGTTCAATCCCCAGCACTGCCAAAACAAACAAACAAAACAAACACAAGGCAGATTAGTAACAGAAAGCTTTGGGGAAGTGAATTGGATTAGCTCCTATCTACTGTTCCCAATGCTTAAGTTTCCAGCCCAGACTGAGAGCTGCAGAGGCGACGGGGGAGGGGTCAGGCAGTCTTGGGGCGAGAGGTCTTATACCCTAAACCTGTCCAGGACAAAGCCTTGGGAACTGAGGGACCCAAGGAGGGACTAGTCAACCAGTACCTTTTGGCTGACTATAAGCTAGCCGCTGTTCCAGGCAGCAAGCATTCAGCAATAACAAAACGTAAAAATTCCTTTCACATTGCTTTCATCCTGAGGTCAAAGGATTTCTGCCCATTTTCCTGGTGAAGACTGGCAGGGCTCTTCATCTAACAGCAGAGCAGTAGACAGGAAATGTCAATGGGGGTGGAGGTGGAGGTGGTGGGCAGCATATGAGTCATCTACCTTGCTGGCTTGAGAGACCGCCCAGCATCTAGAAACTGGTGGTGGGAGAGGGAATTGATGTGCCATCACTGGGCGCCTGCCACACTGGGGATGATTCTTGGGTTCAGAGAAGACTGAAGGGAAGAACTCAATGGACGGCACCTGGGCCCATACTACCCCCCACCTTCACTGTACCTGCGGACATTATCTCCAATTCACCGCGTTTTGTGCACTCACTTCTTTCAAACAGAATTCCTTTAGCTAATGCAACAATTAGATGTCAACCAGAGATGGGGGAAATTCTATGAAGCTCTGCGGGGGGCAAACCCCAGCGGTGAACTCCAACACTTCCATTGTGCTGTGCAGGCTGCTCTTCCTTTAAAAGCTGTGATGGAGCTTCTTTGAAGACACTTTTAAAGCATATGCAAAAAGCCCAGGATGAAAACCCTGTGGATGGCTGCATTCTACTTAGGGGCATTTCAATGCCACTTACTCACCAAGAAGCATTTAACAGAGTACTTACTACACAATAAGCTATAGGTTTGAGGCACAGTATCTTGCTGAGCAAGACTTGGTCTAGCTCCCAAAATTATGGTCTAGTGGGTCTGCTGGCAGGGAAGCAGGGCCTGCTCTGAGAGCAAGGAGGAGCAGCGGCGGCGGCAAGCTGTGCCCTAAGCTTGCTGGGAAGGCTTCCTGGGAGAAAGGGTATCTTGCTAAGCCCTGAGGACCACAGGAGTCAGACCAATGAAGAGGGGAGTGGGTAGGGACAAGGCCACAGAACATGAAGTCTGGGAAGCAGGGCCCTGAGCGGGACCTCCGCGTGGGAAGAGGGGGAAGGTGGTGACAGGTGACAATTGGGGGGGGCAGCCCAGAGCCTATCTGACACTTCTATCTTGCCCACCTCCCTCCATTTCTTTACAGCGAGCGCAATCTTCCTCCAAACATGTATCGGGTTGTATCACATCCTAGCTTAAAGTACCTCAGAGGCTCTCCAGTGGTTTTTGGACACCATTGAAACCCCTCAGTGTGGTTTATCAGGACACTGGGCATCCATGACATTTTACCCAGAAGATCCAAATTTATGGCCTATACCAAGGCCAAGATAATTATTCATCCTGTCCCCTTTCACTGCCGGAAGCTTCCTAGTTTGGACACTAAATATATGACTCCCTTTATACATAGCCATGCTCACTCTCTGACTTCACCTGGTACCCTTGTGCTACCTCCATAGACCTCAGACCTCCCTCAGCGTCTTCTAGTTCCTCAAACCTGCCTGCCGGCTCTCCCTGGCCTCTCACACCGTTCACCTGCCTGACACAGTCCCTGTTCACTTGGCTTGGCTCCTTCTGCAGAGTAGGTAAAATAGTGTTACGGGCTGCTTTTCAAACAGTGCACTGTAAAACCAATTTTGTGGGTCACATGTTTTTTTTCTAAAAAATGAAGCTGACAAAAAAAGATCAGAATAGAATATCAGTAAATACTGTGTTGTGAAACTGAGACTTGTTTTGTGCATTCGTGTGTGTGTGTGCGTGTGTGTGCGTGTGTGCATGTGTGCGTGTGTGTGCGTGTGTGTGCATGTGTGCGTGTGTGCGCGCGTGTGTGTGCATGTGTGCGTGTGTGTGCATGTGTGCGTGTGTGTGCATGTGTGCGTGTGTGTGTACGTGCGTGTGTGTGTGTGTGTGTGCGTGTCTGCGTGTGTGTGCATGTGAAGCATTTCTGGCTATGGGTCTTTGTCAGAGGGTTTGAAACACAGTCTAGGCCCTGAGATCAAACTGGTTTAGTCCAAATGTTGACCCTGACCATGAGCAATTTATGTAAACATTCTGTGTGTAATTTCCTCCTGCATCTTAGGATTTTTATGAAGATGAAGTGAGTAAAGACATTTAAAAGTGTGCCCAGCACAAACAGCATTAGTGTTGGCCACTGGTCATCACCCACCCCTCTAGTTCCAGCCTGCACAGTGCCTTCTCCAGAAATCCTCCCTGACCTCCCAAGGCAGGGCTGGATGCCCTCCTGTGACCCACTGGGTCCTTCCCTGTCCTAAAATACACTCATCCATTCCTGGCGAGGCCTGTCATTTCCCACCAGCCTGAAAGCTACTGAAAGGGGAGGACCTTATTGATTTTTGTTTCCTTGTTGAGACAGGGCCTTGCTATGTAGACTTGGGTAGTCTAGAACTTGCTCTGTAGACCAGGCTGGCCTTGGACTTGTGGCCCTCCTCCTGCCTCTGCTTCTCAGATGCTAGATCATAGGCATGTGTTGCCATACCTAGCAGGATCTCACTAATCACAGGCTATCTGGCAGATGCACAATGCCTGCACACAGTAGGCACCTTGTAACTTCTGTGGTTTGGACAATGTAATCACTCACGATAATAAACATACATCCATTTGTTTCATTCAAGTAAGTCAACCTGGCACTTACACACCTGAGGGATCCCAGTCATTTTGATAAAGAACCTATCAACTTAGTTTACATTAAACTTTATTCTATTAATTCAAACTGTCAAGGAGTGTGTATGACATTTTTATAATGTATGCACTCAGCGGAAAAGATTGGCTGGGTTCTTGACCTAAAAATTCACAAACAGTTCAAAGGTCTGTATATCTTAGTGTTTTTTTTTTAATCACCACAATGATGAAAAGAGTTGATCACTACATGATAAATGAAAGTTGGCATTTTAAAAAGTTTTTCTAATATATTCTCTGGTAATTTCATGCACAATACACTGTATTTACATCATATCTACCCCACCTTCCTCCAGTGCCTCCATCATAATGTGGTTACTGCCCTTCAGTCTTCATCGACTTCCATGGCAGGTGATGCGGTTTTGTTCTGCCTATCCATTCATTTCCATGAAAGCCTTTAATCATTTCATTTATATCCTTTTTTCATGCATGAGTCATGCTTTCCCATATTTTTAAAGTAAAAAGAGAGAAAAGATAGTTTAAAATAGGTTTAATTGGGTTTCTTAATACCATCCACATTACAGAGTTACTATGTTGATAGCCTCCCAAATTCCTACAGTTAGTTCTATAATAGCGGGCATGTTTTGCGATGCTCTGTTGATTGACATAAAGGCATTTTCAGGGAGAGGTGAAGGCAGGTAACTGCCCTCAAAACAGAAGGCATTGGTACACTCATCCAATTCATGAGCAACACATGGAAATTACATGTTCCTAGCAATGGCCAAATGGCAAGGTAGAAACTGGTGCTGCACATGTAGCGGACTCACTATGACACCTCGGGGGGGGGGTCACATGCCTTGAGATGGGCTCATAAGCTACACTGTATGTCAGATGCTGAGAAGTGCTGTAGAAAAACAGGCATCGGGGGAGAGAAAGAGTGCTGCTAGGACAGGAAGATGGCTGTGATTGTGTAAGCCATCCAGTAAGGCCTCCCCGCACCTGTAACATCACAGCAGCACAAAAGAGATGGATGAAAAAGCAGGATGAAAAGTGTGTGACTGTGCCATGTGAGAAACACACACACACACACACACACACACACACACACACACACAGAGCCTTTCCTGGAGTCACTGGAAGCCAACACTCAGAAAGAATACACTGGCTTCCCATATCTTATTACACACTGGCTCTGAAGGGACACTCATTTCTCTTCCAACAATGCCATTTCAGTCTGCCAGCCACCTGAGGAATCTATAGAAATCAGGTGTCATAGGAAGTCTTAGGCTGGGATCTACGTTGCAACAGGTCTTCTAAATCAAACACCATGTTGTTCATGGTCTCAGAATGTGCAGGGAACATGTGCTTTTCATGATGGGCAGAATCCTTGCAGTGGAATCACTGCCCATGCAGGGTAGGCTACAGAGCCCAGGCAGAAACCCATAATTACACCACACCACCCCATCTTTCTGGGAAAATTGCAGAGGTTAGTGCAGTCATCAAAGATGTGGTAGCTGGGGTGGTGATTTTTAATACTCCAGTATAACAAGCCTGTGTTAGGAAGCCAGTACTGTAGAGGATGGCTACCAGTGATGGCAGATACAGTCAGGCGGCTCTGCCCATCACTGTGCAGCCCAGTTAACTTTACTAGAGCAAACTAACACAGCCTTAGTATCTAGTGTTCAGCTATCAGCCTCCTAGTCTTAAGCACAGAATCAACTTCATGAGACAGGGACGACGCCATACCTTTACTGCCTTAGAGCTATGACAACTTTGCTGGCTGCTGTTTTCTTTGTTTTGAGACAAGTTCTCACTCCACAGCTATTCCTCTCTGAATAGGCCAGGCTGGCCTTGAACTCACAGCAATCGACCTTCCTCAGCATCCTCAGTGTTGGGACTATAGGGTAAGCCACCATGTCCAGTTTCTGCCATATGTTCTAGGGACTGAACTGCCTCCGTTCTGACTCCAGGCTTGACACTGGGTTTCTCCACTGACTACATAATGCTAAGTGGATGTGCCAGCAACCTAACATCACTCTGGGTGCTCTATGCACACACAAGGTGGGAAAGCTCAGGCCCTGCCCTGTCTGTGACAGTTTTAGAGTTTTCAGTGACCTAGAGCATGAGAAGATCCTTCATAAAGAGAGACAAAATGTTTGCACCTTGAATTGCCCAACATAAATGAAGACGCCCACCATCGCCTGACCTGTCTGAAGTCTGGAGGGCATGGTGCTCTGTTCTCACCAGTCACTGCCTCTTCTGAGCAAAGACCACATCAAAGCAAGGCTCTGCAGTGGGTCTGGGCTGCTGATCCCAGAACTGTACAGCCTATGGATCCAGTGGGGCTGCAAGGGCCCGAGGCAGACAGATGTTCACCAAAACCTCATGTGCCCAGTAGGAAAATCACAGTGCTGGCCTCTTTGGCCCTGGAGTGAGGCCATGCCTCTGCCTGTGACAGTACTTTATCAACAAATATGCTCAGAGAGCACAGTGGTGCATGCCTTTAAACCCAGCACTCAGGAGGCAGAGGCAGGCAGATCTCTGTAGGCAAACCTGGTGTACATAGCAAATTCCAGGCCAGCTGAGGTGACAGGGAAACAGTCTCAAAAACCAACAACAATAAAGGTAGTTGGGGTAAAACTGTTAGTAAATCTCCATAGATCTGCAAATGCCTACAATAAATGTCTCCTACTGGCCAAGGGTTGAAATCAAGCTCCTCTTAGAGATACCGACCAGGTCTTGGTCAGGTCTCTGGAGGCCCTGGCTGTGCTGTCATTTGGCAGTGTGCAAGGTCTGCATGGCAGGGAACAAAGTCATACAGGAAGGGCTGGATTTGCCAGGAAAGAAGCAAATCTGCAGTTACTCACAGGTGATGTGGTTTTCAACGTGAGAAACTCAGAAGAGGCTACATAGAAATCAGAAAAATTGCTGAGTTAAGCAAGGGCTGGTGATAACAACCAACGTACAAAAATAAACTCCATTTGCATCATCAACAAACAGAAACTTATCAAATGAGGCCTTTTAGAGCCACAGTGAAAAGAACTCATCCTCAAGACCCGACGCAACTGATGAGGACAGCGATCAGTATAAACTGAAAATGCACTGATATGCTCAGCCCACCTCACATCACAGCCACCCTGCGGAGCACCAGGCTTCACAAGACCAGGGCTGACTGGGACCTGCAGCTCCCACTGCTGCCAGCATCACCAGAGACTATCACATGGCAAATTGCCAGCCCAGAGGTGACCAAAATTCAGAGTTGGAGGCAAAGTTTTACATTCTCCTCAGAAAGCTGAAAAATTACCAGTTGGGAATGTACTCATATTCAGTACTAGGACCAAATCTAGCCAACGTCACATGATACCTGAATGTCCAAAAACCTAAAATGTATTAAATAAGAACTAAGTGGATGGGATGATTTGCTGTTGCAGAGATGGCCCCTTTCCAAACTGATTTAAAGACTGACTACTGTGCCAATCAAAACACCGGTGGGATTTTTAAGGAACTTGACAAGTCATCATGCAGGAAAGCAGTGAGGAGGAAACAGCCACTCCCGGTGAAGGAAAAGTCATCAAGAATCATTACAAGCGTAGACTGCTGGGAACTATTTACTGGCACAGGTGTGTTCCTATACCTGACATCTCCAGACAGAGCCCAGGAACACATCATATCCAGGAGCATGGTGCTTTAGAACATGGGTGGCATTGCACATCACTGGGGAAAGGACAGACTTTTCAACAGAGGATTCTGGGACAGTTGTCCATCCAAAAAGGAGAGAACTGGACTCCTACCTCAGTCATGTGCCAAAGTCAATTCTGCATTAGTGACTTAATTGTGGAAAGCAAAACTTAAAAATCAGGCTACATGGAATCATCTTCATGACCTCAGGACAGGGAAGAATTTTTAAAGCTAGAGAAGATGCAAAAGCACAAAGTGAAGACTCAAACTCTGCCTCACTGAAACTCAGAACCTCTGCCTTGTGAAACCTCCATGTGAAGTGTATAAAGACCATTTGGGAGCTGCAAAACTGTGTACAAGACGGTGCTCAGTGTCCTCAATAAAGAAACGCCTACAGACAAGTTAGGAAAGAGACAAACAACCAAGCAGAAAAGTGGCCCAAAGATATGTGCAGACTCTGCACGCGCGAGGAAACACGAGTGAGTCAGACCTGTGAAATGCTTCAACACATAAGAATATGCTCAATTTCATTTCCAAAAACTACAGTTTAGAGCAAATGAGATACCAAGGCTCACCCACTACTTTGAGGCTCACCCACTACCTTGGCAGCTTTTCACACGTGACAAGATCGGGGTCTGGTGAGGACTTGGAACAACGAGAATACTGGAAAACAATTTGGCATGCTAGGTAACTTCAAACATGCTTGTGTCTGACTCCTTCGTGTCTGACTCCCAAACCTCCATCCTAGAGACCCTCCTGCTCATAAGAACCAGGAGTCTTGTACAACCTATGTGAGTTCATAAACAGCCCTGCTTGTAGTACAGAAAACTCAACCTCAGTACTGATGATAGCACAACCACACAGTGGAATACTATGCAGAAATGAAATAAATGATGACCATATGCACAGGTGAAGCTTAAGAATTCAATTCTCACCAAGTGAGAAGAATATGGAGCGATTGGAAATCCAGGACAAAAGGCAAGGAGAGAGGAACCGGATGGGCCGGAATAGCTTTCTTACTTTATTTTTGCCATGAGCTGAAGTTGCCAAAATCAGAACATGGAAATCAGAACCATCTGTTGCCAGGATAAGTTAGTAAACTGGACAGAAATTCAGAATAATGTATTTTGGAATGTGCATCAGTCATGGAGAACAGAAACAAAAGCCTACTTCACCTGTGTGGCAGAAATGGCATCACCTCACTGTTCACATAATGGTAAAAGCACAGACGAAATCTAAGTGACCATTAAGACAGTGCCAGCTTAGTAAAACGGAATACGTTATACGGTGACATATGATCACACTCACTGCAAAAACTGAAGCAGACTAGGGACAGAAAATGGAATCAGTGGGACAGAAGGGTGGTTAAACATACTTTTCGGTACAGTTTAAAGTCGTTCCAAAACAAGAGTGGGGAGCTGGGGAGACGGCTTAGCAGGCGAAGTGGCTCACACCGCAGCACCCACATTGATAGGTAAAGTAGGCGATAGATGTGTCTGGTTGGTCGGGAGAAAGCACCAGGACACAGATAAAACTCCAGCAGAATAGAGTTTATTAGCAAAGGAACAGTTGGGACAGATTCCCTTCCAGGCAGGGAAAATGTCTGCCCCCTGGTCGTGAGCTGGGGTCTTTTATAGGGGGATGCTTCTGGGGGGCTGCAGAAGGTAGGAAGATATATATTTTTTAAAGGTTAGGTGGTGGGTGTTGGGGGTGGAGCAGGAGAGTGGGACTGTTAAAACCTGCCCTCCTTAGAGATCAAAGAGGAAGTCTGCTGTGTTGGCCAGTAGAGAAAAGTCTGCTTTTGACTTCAAAGACCAAGGTGCTTTTCTCAGGGGCTTGAGAAACCCTGAGGCCCTCCTGGTGAGGGGGCAGGGCTATCTGAACTCTAACACACATATGGCTGCATGTGTCCATAACCAGCCCTGGGGGAGGGGGCAAAAACAGGTGGATTCCAGGGCTCACTGGCCAGCCAGTCTAACCAAAATACTGAGCTCCAGGTTCAGCGAGCCCTGCACCAAAGATGAAAGCCGAGAGCATGAGGAAGATACCTCGTGTCGGCCACTGACTTCATGTCAGGGAGACTGTGTGCATACACAAAGCCAGTGAGCATGGACTAGTCTGCAAGCACTGTGAGCTAGCTGGCTGGCCAAACCCTGTTACAAACACTCAAAACCCAGATGGACTACATGACTCAAACTATTAACATATAATAATGGAAGAAACTGTCCTATGAACTTGGTATGAGGAAAGTTTGTGTGTGTGTGTGTGTGTGTGTGTGTGTGTGTGTAGGCATCTGTTCAAATGTGTGTGGAAGCTCGAGATTCATATTGAATATTTCTTCTCAATTGTTATCTGCCTTCATTTTAAAATTTTTTACATGTATTTGTGTGCTTCCATATGTGCACATACACCATGGCATGTATGTGGAGGTCAGAGGACAGCTTGTGGGAGTCATTTCTGTCCTTCCACATGTAGGTTCCAGAGATAGAATTCAGATTGTCAGGCTTGGCCACAAGCACCTTTACTGGGCTAAGCTGCCTAGTCAACAAGCTCTGGGGATCCACCTGCCTCTGCACCCCCTCCCAAAAGTTAGGGTAACAGGTGAGCACAGCATCCTGCCAGGCTTTTTACTTAGGTTCTGGGAAACTGGAGCTCTCTGCTTACATAGCAGGCATGTGACCCACTGTGCCATCTCCCTAGCAGGAGGCTGCTCTTTGCCCTTTAAAACACACACACACGCACGCACGCACGCACGCACGCACACACACACACACAAGCTATGAAGGAAAAGAGTGAAGACAGAAAACCTAAAACTTCCACGAAGATGTCATTGAGAAAGCTGAAAGACAGCCACGGCCCAGACAGATTTGCAAAACAAATCACGAACATAAATTATACGTGTGTGTGTGTGTGTGTGTGTGTGTGTGTGTGTAATGCCACAAAATCAGTTCAAGTGAACAACAAACAATGCAAAAGACAAACAGGTTAATTATATAAATAGGCAAGTCACAGAGGAGGGGATAAAAACACCCATCAATACGTGGAAATATTCCAATTATCCTGGCTATGCAATGCAACTTTATACAAGTGATAAAAATATAAGGCTTGAAAATATGAAGCCTAGTTGAGGGCATGAGGGGATGGTGCTTTCATATACTACAAGCTGGAAAGCAACCGGCATTGATGGGGGCTGTTTGACAGCGATAATTAAAATGAAGATGGGCATTCAGTACAGCCTCGGGTGTCATTTCTAGAAATCTACCCCAAAGAACACTCACATATGTGTATGAGGATATTCACTGAAGCAATTATAATAGCAAAAAAAATAAAATACCAAAGTGCCAAGCAGCAGAGGCATAAGCTGTGCACCCAGATATTACAGGACTCAAGAGGAACACAATACATCGCTGAGCACTGAAGAAAAGCCAAGTGGTGTTCCTCAGCTCCATGTAAGCTTCAGGAAAAAATACGGAATCTTGTTCTAAAACAAAATAACGTTAACTGTATATATTTCACAATATACATGTACATAAATGCACAGAGAAACGTCTAGAAAATAACCACCAAGTTGTTAACAATTAACCCTGCAAAGACGATGGTGTTGGTGTGAGGGATGGTCAGGGTGGGTAGCAGCATTATCCAGATTTTCCATTTTTCTTCAGATTTTATTTGTATTATTCTTAATTATGTGTATATATGTGTGACTGTGTGTGGGTATGTGCACTGAGTACAGGTGCCCACAGAGTTCAGAAGTCATCAGATCCCCTGGAGCTGGAGATATATAGGCAGTTGTTGTTACGTGGGTGCTGGGAACTGAACTCAGGTCCTCTGTAAGAGCAGTACCTACTCTTAGCCACTGAGCCATCTCTCCAGCCCCTTGAATTTTTGAAAGGAGTATATTCATTTGTTAACTCAGAAAATAATGAAGCATCATTTATAAAAATTAAAATACAAATTTGTAAATTCCAATATAGAGGTACGGGAAAAGCCCTATGGGAACATACTGAAGGGAGAAATTAGCTTAGCTACAGAAAGACTTTATACCAGTCGTGACACTTTCTCTGGGCCTTGCTGTTTGAGTAGGGTTTTGTCAAGTATTTGTAATTTGACAGAGGCTGGCAGACATTTTCCAAACACACATGCCTACATATACCATTATATATTCCATCCAATGCTTTCCTTTCAACATGGCATTGATTCTCCATGGGGACATAGAGGTCTACATCTGTGTCCCCTGAACTTGGACAGGACCTTGAGACTAGATAAACAGAGCACAGTGGCTGTGTTCTGGCAAGGCTTCTGAGATGATTCAACTTCTACTGGATAGATCTCTGCTTGCACAGAATGCTGGCCCTGGGAACCCAGCCGCCATGCTGTGAGGAAGCCCTAACTAGCCCACGTGGACAGACCAGACAAACAGGGTCATGTGGAGAGGAACTGAGGCTCCCAGCAGATAGCCAGCAGTGACTGCCAGACTCATGAGGGAGCAAGTCCTGGGAGGATTCTGGCCCTGGCCTTTGAGCTCCCCAGCTGAGGCCCAGATATCCATCATGGAAGAGACAAGCCAACCCCACTGTGCCTTGCCCTACTTCCTGACCCACAGAATCCATGAGCATAATAAGTGGTATTTTACGCCAGAAAATTTAGTGCGGCATGTTATACCAGAACAAAGACATGCTGAAGAGAAGAGGCCAGCACATAACGGGATGTCACAGACCACTGGAATACTGGCAGTTTTGAGTGATGAGGCCAGAAAGATTGTCTGGGATCAAACTATGGAAGTTTCATACGATGATACGAGAAAAAAAAATTAGATTTCTTCCATTGGCAGGGGAGAACTGTTGACAGCTGTGAGCTGGGGAGTGAAACGCTTAGGATCTGCACTGTAGCAAGTCAAGAGAAGGCTGGAGAAAAGAAAGACTCAAAAATAGGAAAAGGGGCTAAGGAGATGGCTAGTGGATAAACTGCTTGCCTCACATAAAAGGCATGGAGGCCGCCTGTAATCCCAGCAGTTGGAAGCAGAGATGGGTAATCCTTGGGGCAAGCTGGCTAGCTACACCAGTAAGAATCGGCAAGCTCTGGGTTCAGTGAGAGACCTTTCCTCAGTAAATAGAGTGGAGAGCAATGGAGGAATACACTAGATGTCAGCTTCAGTAAAGAAGCTCATCTGAAAATGTTACATATGTATGATTCCAATTTTATCACGTTCTAGAAAAGTCTATGGAGACTGTGAAAAGACCACTGACTGCCAGGGGCTGGGGGAGGCAGGAGTGCAGAGTGCAGCGCAGAGAGGCCTGGGGCAGTGGGGGAGCCTCGGTGAGGTCCTGCAACAGTGTAGACATACCATGTGAATGTACCACACCAAGAGTGATCCCTGATTAACGACAGACTTTAGACAATCGCGTCAATACAAGTCTGACTGTAACAAATGCACCAGTCTCGTGTGGAATACCCATAGCTCTGCTATGCTTGCGTGGTTTGGGGGCACATGGACATTGCATTTGCTACTAAGTTCTGCCGTGAGTCTAAAACTGCTCTCAAAAAGAAAGTCTATTTTTAAGATGTCATGGGGGACAACTCTTCGGCAATGTTAGAATACAAACAAGCTCTCCTCGCTGCTCCTCCTTCAAGCTTTTGGATCTGGGCTGTGTTTGCTTAGAGTGTGTTGAAAGAATTCCAAGCAAAGCCAGACGTGATGGCCCAGGCCTTTGATCTCAGCACTCAGGAGGCAGAGGCAGGCGAATCTCTGTGAGTTCTAGGCCAGGGCTGCATGGTAAGACCCTTTCTCAAAAACAAAAAAACAAACAAAGCCAAAAAACAAGCTGCCTAAAAACTGTAGCCATTTGTAGCAAATTATCTATGGAAATGCCACCTTATCCAAATATCACCATAACCCCAATTTTTTGTTTTTTGTGCTTTTAAAAATATTCTCATTCTCACATTCTCACAACTAGCCTTCTAAGAGCTATTTATAAATGTAAGCTCGTAAAAGAAAATAAATCTATATTAATACATTGCAGCTCTTAAATTTTGGATGCTACAGATCTACATAAGGAGAAACTTTGAGGTGCGTGATCCAAGAAGAGGAAGGCAGAACTCAAGCCATAAGGAGCCTGTGCTGCAGAAAAGGACACCAGAGTGTGTAGAAACACAGGACATGAGGGACGAAACACTGTGAGAGCCTCTGAGTGACACCTTGGTGAAGCACGCTCATCCTATTTGCTGAGAAATTTGGAGGCCACCAGGATGGCCTCCATGGTAGGCTTAGCATGCATGACACGGGGCCCTGACTCCATCCTCAGCATAAAAGTGTACTGCAAACTGGGGCTTTATGAAGAGCAGAGACAGGATGGAGTGGGAGTCAGACCCCAGGGGTCTTGACTAGCAACAGAATCCAGCTGGAACCTAATGGCATCATTACTGGAGGCTTCTTTGGTATAATTTTCTATAATGTTATACTGTTTCTCCCGCCCCTCCGTTTTTCTCTTTAATTTTTTGAGACAAGGTCTCACTTTGTAGCCCTGACCAGCCTGGAACTTACTATGTAGCTGAGGCTGGCCTCAGGTTAGTGGTGACCCTCCTGCCTCCCAAGTGGCAGTGGTGGAATTACAGGTGTCAGCCATGTACCTCACTTGCCAAGGTGCCCTTTTCGAATGTTAATTATTCAAGGCTGATTAAGTGATGTGTGGCCCTATCATCTTACCTTTTCACATTTTCACTTCGTGTCTGCTTTGGAACGATCTCATTCATTAAACTTCATCAAAAATAAATTAATAAAAACCTAAATTTAATTTTCTACTTCTTTAAAACTTTCATTAAAATGTAAGGCTTAAAAGAATAAAAATAAAATGGAGATCTTTTTAAAGGTTAAAACATCATTTAATTTATGTCTTATACGGTTTATAATGAGTACAATATTGTATAACTGTAATAATTCAACTGTAAACCTAAAAATTTACAGCCAATTTTGAAAGAGATGCATCCTACCTCAGGAAACCGTTATTGAATATGTCAATTGTGTTGTAATGATATGCTTCTTCTAAGTATGTTGTTATTAAATAAATCATTTTTAAAAATTTAAAAAAAAAAGAATAAAAATAAAGGTGCAGAAAAAAACTTAAGGCTTGTAGATTTTAAGACAATAAAAGAAAGAAAAAAACGAAAGACACAAAATCCACAAACAACTGAGAAAGTAAGGTTGTGGGGCCGCACGTGGACCGACCTCCTAATGCGAGTCCTGCCGCTGAGGATCAGAGGTAAACAAATGCTGTGCGGACTTCCTCTCCATTTGCATTTCTGAATAAGTGTCTTATCCCAAACCAAATTACCTGCATCCCAGAGGTTACAGACTTCTGCCCCCTCTTCTGACAACCATGAAGCTGGAGAGGTGATGGAAGGAGGGATCGGAAATGAAAGTTGCTTTGGATATTCATCATGCAATAGCGTCAGGTCCTGACAGGAAACAAGAGAGAATTCGTGCATTGAAAAAACAAAAACTGGGCTGGAGAGGTGGCTCAGTGGCTAAGAGTGCACACTGCTTGTGCAAAGGATGCAGGTTTGGTTCCCAACACCAACACTGGGCAACTCACAACCACCTGTAACTCTAGTGTCAGAGGATCTGATGCCTCTGGCTTCCATGGACACCTGTACTCATGTGCACAAACCCAAACATGGACACATACAATGTACACATAATTTTTTTAAAAAAATCACATTTGGCCAGGGGCTCCTCCCAAGTCCATGTAACCCCTGAGGAACAGATCCTCAAACGGCCCTAAAAGTAAAAATAGAAATAATCATCAACTGTATGATCTTAAATACTCAAAAAGAAGTATAACCAAAGATTAAAAGGGCTAATATAATTTTTTAAGAGTCCATATGTATAGCTAAAGGCTACATAACAAGCAACAATGCCAGATAGGAGATACTGTCTTTTGAGTTGTTGGCCAGGGTGGCCAAAGGGACTCCCAGATAGTAACCCAGCATAGAACTGGGAAAATGAACAGCAGACCCCAATCTTATCTAAAGGAATATTGACAACTGATTGTTCTAGACGAGGACAGCTGACCTTCCTAAAACAAAGACCTCTAGATAGGCTGACTAGATTCACCAGATGGACAAGTAGTGGGGAACGGCTGGGGGTGACAACATCACAGCGGGCAGTTGCAGGGATAACAGAGTAGAATGGCTCTAGTTGGGGGGAGGGAGGCTATGGGAGGGTGCCATATGGGAAGTGGGTGTACAGTTGAATAAGATGGTTTGGGGTGTTCTGTGTGATACACACACAGACACACACACACACACACACACAATAAAAAAATGAATTATATTTGAGGAGGAAGCATAAAAAGTTATGTCGTGTTAATTAGTAGAGGTGATAAACATTACCATTGAAATCTACACCCAATGACTTTATAGACATACACAGGCGCCAAGGATCCAAGTGCAACCAATTATGACTAGTAATAATCAGATACGTACAGATTAGAGATGCGTGTGCCAACATCTCAGTGTTATGGGCAAAAAACAATGAGTCTTTCTGTAAGAAACGGTATATTTTAAAATGAAATGGAGATCTTTTTTAAAGGTTAAAAACTCATTCAATTTTATGTCTTACAGGGCTTATATTGAGTTCAATATTGTATAACTGTATTAATTCAACAGCGAACCTAAAAATTTTATAGCCACTTTTGAAAGAGATGTATCTTTGCTTTGGAAACTGTTAATGAGTATGTTAAAGCTGTAATGAAATGCTCCTTCCAAAAAACAAATAATAATAATAAAAAGAGAAAAAAAATCACATTTGGGATCTGACATGATTCAACCAAGATACAGAACATTTCTATCACAATCCCCAGGATCCTTTCCTGCGGCACACCCTGCCTCTGCTCCTAAAAACCTGTTCCTCCTGTCTGTGATTTTGACATTTAAAGTGTTATATAAATGGAACCATGCCATATGTGACCCTTTTGAGATGGGCTTCTCCACCCAGTACAGTTCCTAGAGATTCACCCAGGTGGTTGTGCACACCACAAGCTCCTTCCTTTTCACTGCTGAAATGCGCCAGCACATTGATGTTTCACCCATTAAAGTACCTCTGGGTTGTTTTCCGATTTCTTTTTTTAAATATTTTATTTATTATTTTTATTTTATGTGTATGTGTGTATTATTGCCTGTATGGATATAAGTGCACCCATCTCATGTAATGCCTATGGAGGTCAGAAGAGGGTGCTGAAATTTATTTTTATGTGTATGATGTATTGCCAGCATGTAGGTGAGTGCACCCGTGTCATGCAATGCCCACAGAGGTTAGAAGAGGCTGTCAGATCCCCTGGAACTGGAGTTATGGACAGTTGTTAGCTCCCATGTGGGTGCTGGGATTCAAACTCAGGCCTTCTGCAAGAACAGCCAGTGTTCTTAACCGCTGAGCCATCTCTCCAGCCCCCTGGTTTTCGATTTTTGTTATTACAGATAAAATTGCTGTGTGCAAGATTTTTGTATGATGTGAGCAGGTTTCTTTATCTCTGCGATAATTACTAGGAATACCATTGTTGGGGTGTATGGATGTCACGTGTTCCATTTTATAAGAAACTATTTGTTTTCCAGTGTGACTGTACCATCTCACATTCCCCAGTAAGATATGAGTATTCTAATTCCTCCACATCCTTATCAACACTAGGTGCTGTCACAGTTTTTATTGTAGCCATTCTGATGTGTTTAAGATTTACTTTCCTAAAGGCTGGCAGCCTTGACCATCACTCCCAGCATTTCTTTATTTCTGCACCTGTTGAAATGGCCATATTACTTTCCAGTCTTCTAAATTCGTTTGCCGAGTTTTCTCATAAAGAGATGCTGATGTCTATCAAGTGCTTTACTAAATCAAGTGAGATTATCTTATGATGTGATGAATTATAGGCGTTCATACTGACATGCCACCAATTCGTCTACCAGACTGTAACAGTCTCTTCCGTCTTCCATCCTCATCTCCTCTTCCTTGCTAAAGGAAGTTCTTAAGGATAGCAAGATGACGCAAACAGTGTCCATGGTTACCTGTTGGATTCAGTGCAGACCAAACCTATTGTCTCAAAGCAAAAATACCAACATCACAGAACAAAAATACCAAATGAATGTTAGGCACATTTATTTCATTTTATACTTTAGGGATTATGTTTTATAACAGAGCAAAGCTTTCCAGGTTCTCAGTGACAACTCTGAAAACGAGATAAATGCAGTAAAAACTTAGCTTCTCTTCTTCCTTATCCTATTCCTCTGTCTCATCAATGGTTTCTTATTTGTTTGTTTGTTTGTTTTTGAGACAGGGTCTCCCTGTAGCCCCAGTTAACCAGGAACTCACTATGTAGATCAGGCTGGCCTTGAGTCACAGATTCACCGGCCTCTGCCTCTCAAGTGCTAGGATTAAAGAGGAGTGCCACCATGCCAGACTGTCATTAATGTCATGGTTTATTTTTACATGTTAGGTCTTCAATATGAGCAAAAGCTAAGAATGGAACTGAACACAAAAATACTCTGCCATATAAGCCATGTGTTAGAGGAGGAACCATGTTTATGAAAAATAAGGGACTGGAGAGATGGCTCAGTGGTGAAGAGCACTAGCTGCTCTTGCAGAGGACCTGGGTTCGATTCCCAACAACCACACGGTGGCTAGCAACCATTGGTAACTCACACTCCAGGGGATCCGATGCCCTCTTCTGACGTCCACAGGCATTGCATGACATAGGTGCACTTACACACATGCAGGCAATACACTCAAACACATAAAAAAAAAAAAGTGATAGGGGCTGGAAGACCTGGGTTCAAATCCCAGTGCCCACATAGCAACTAACAACTGTCTGTAACTCCAATCCCACAGCCTCTTCTGTCCTCCACGGGCATTGCACGACATGGGTGCACTTACGTACATGCAGGCATAACACTCATACATATAAAATAAAAATAATAATAAATTAAATTTAAAAATGGATATCTAAAGTTTCTCCATTTATCAAAGCAAGCTCACAGTATATAAGTATTAAATAGATATGTGAAAGACTAAGGCATAAAATCCAGGATTTTTGTTACAAAACTCAACATACTCTCAGCACACACCTAGCAACTGCACTCCTTGTTAGTTATTTGAGGACAAAAAACATGCTAAACAAGAATCTACATACAAGTTTTATACATACATGATTTTAAATCTACATCCTGTGTTTACAAAATAAACAGTGTACTTGTCTTTCTGTGTCTGGCTTACTTCACACAAATGTCTGTGGCAGTTTCTTCATGATTGACCAAATTCAGAACAAGCTCTGGGAGGTTAATGGATGAGCTGTAGTACCATTTAGTGATAAAAGAAATACACATTTCTACATATTTAGTTATTTCCAATGACTTTCACTTCTCTATGTGTTGAATGTGTGCGTGGTATATGCACATGTGTGTGGCATATTGTATGCACACATGTGTTGTATGTGTGTGCACACATATGTTGTGCATGCATATGTGGTATGTGGTCTATGTGTGTATGCATGTGTAGTATGTACATGTGTGTTGTATGTGGCATATGCATGTTTATGCATATGTGTGTGCAAGGGTATGTGCACATGAAGAGGCCAAAGGAGGACGTTGGGTGGCCTCCTCTAGCTCTCTGGGCCTTATTCCCTGGAGACAAGGTCTCTCACTGAGCCTAGAGACCCTCATGTCTGCTCTTCCCCTGTCAGCACCACAGTTACAGGTGCTCATGTGTGGAATGACTGTTCGAGGACCAACTTATCCACATGCTCTGTGATCTGTTTGTTTTCCTACTGTTCACTGAGCTTGTTTAAATTTAACTAGCCTTTAAAAACAACAATGTCTGATATAATTAAGTTACAAGCTAAGCTGAACACACGGCTCTAACCTTGTCCCATGTCCCTACCATGACTCCAAACAAGTTGCGTGAGATGTGGCAACTAGACCCAAGACCATGGGGACACAGTGAGAACGCCAAAAACAACACACCCCACACGTGTGCTGGAAATGTGTGTCTTAGGGTCACCGACCACAACAAACGGACCACTGGGGTAGAGTGAGGAAGGCTCTGTGCTGAGGTGGAGAGGACAGAGCAGGAAACCTCTCCACCTTCTGGTCATTTTTGCTGTAAACCCAAAATTGCTCTAAAATATAGTATTTCTTTAAAAGGAGACCTTAAATGAAGTCTTTGACTAAGAAAAATCAAAGTGTACTTAAACTTTAAAATAAAGGAAAACAAGTGACTTTGACTACATAAAGTTAAGAACTTCTAAAGGGCAAAAAAATGAGAAAAAACTAAGAATGAATAATAAACTGAGAAGTTAATTCTCCACTTTTAGAAGTTGGTAGGAAAGGGCCAGCGAGATGGCTCAGCAGGTAAAGGTGCTTGTTGCTAAGCCTGATGACCTGAGTTCAATCTCTAGGATCTACATGGTATAAAGAGAGAACTGACTCCTGAAAGTTGTCCTCTGACCTCCAAGGATGAGCTGTGGCGAGTATATGTCCCCTTCCCCACCCCACACCCACAATAAATGAATACAATCAAAAACTTTTAAAAGGAATTGATAAGAAAGGGGCTCGGTTGTAGCTAAGTGGTGAGAGTGCTTTAGGCACTGGAGGCCCTGGATTCGATCTCCAGCACAAAATAAATACATATGAGAAAGATGAAATAACTCATGAAAAGTTGTCAATCTTATATATAATAAATGAAACAAAATTCTTCTACCCTTCAACAGACAAAATGGAAGAATTTTGCTGATTCTCTGCATTTACACTGACTGGAGGAGCCACTTTGACACTCCAGGTGTAGACAGGCACGACTTTTGAGAGCACAATTTGGCAGCACCTTCCAAAACCAAACCTGAGCACTGTATAAGCTTCCAGTTTATACAGTATTTGTTCCATGCTGAGGACAGCATCATACAAATGTTTGTGTGAGGCTTTTAATAGAAACAATAAAAATACTGGAATGATTACCAATAGGGAATGATTAAATACACTAAGATTAATTCACACATCAAATACATAGCACAACTCTATGCACTGAGAAAAATATGTTCATTACCTGGACTTTCCTGAAAGAAGCCCATTTTGGAGCCTGGCACAGTGAATGATTACATTTATTATGTAGAAAGATGACCAAGACACATTGCTTAATTCTACGCAGCCTGGAGTGAAATATATATTGAATGATTGCATTTAGGCTTTTAAAATGTGTTGACACAGAAACTTTCTCCCAGAATCCATCAAACAAGCTGCTGGTGCTCGTTGCCTCTGCGGCGAGGAACCCCGGGAGCAGGGAGAGCAGAGACTCTGCCCTACGCCTTTTACTGCTCACGTTGCCTAAACGTTTTGCAAAGTATTTTCTAATTTAAAAACACTGATGCAGCAGAGAAAGGCAAACGATGGACAAACACAGTTAAGTGAGCGTTATTCCCGCTCTTCTGACAACGCTAATGAGTTCAGATCTTTGTGAATATGCTAAGCGGCACAGAAATAAACCAAAGGACAAAATGTGTATAACCCTCATTTAGCAGAAGAATACGCGGGACCACTGATCATCTGTCACTATCAAGTGGGCAACTCACAACTACCCTGAAGGTTTTGGTCGGCCTTCATTTTGTGTGAACCACTTTACTACATCCTTCCCCGGTTGCTATGGAAACATCTGCGACCAAAAAGAAAAAAATCACAACCTCATTGCTGAATCTCTTTAGGCAGGAAAAAAAGGGGCTTTTTGAGGTAGTAAATGCTACAAATAACCATATTTAGCAACTTTAATAACAACAATTCTGGACAGTATGAGGAGTGAAAGCAGACACGTGTCTATCATAAATATAAAAGCTTTTCTTAGTTTTGGAAAGTATCACTCAGGCAAGTCCTGTGTGACTTTTGAAAAGCTCTGTTCTGTTAGGAATTTTATTTGATGCTTTTAAGATAATTTTCATTTCATTTGTAGAAAGAGAATAGTTAAAGAGTTTTCTATAGAAGTTTTTGGCAGTTGTTTTTAAGCCACCTCACTCCACCTGAGCCCTGGACAGCACTGCCTCCTTGCTCAGCACAGGGACAGGAGCTGGCTGTTCACAAAGACACGTACCTTGTGGTTAGTTCAATGCAACTGTTAGCTTTACTGTTCAGCTTGCTAGGATTTGTTTTCTGCCACAGGAGCAGCTGCTGGAGAGGGCATCCTGGACTGCATCAAGCACTCCTGCAGCTGACAGGCCAGGAAGCTTATCAAGAGGAGGATGGGATAGTGCCTTGATAGTCAGGCCCTGAAAAGTGAAACTCAGCTCCTAAACTTATGAGAGGACAGCAATATTTTCCCACTGACAAAAGATATGTTATGATGTAAATCAGTAGCCAAGGGTTTCTCTACAATAAGTAAAGAAAAAGAAAAACAATAATTGTCAGGATTTAAAGACTAACACACGCAGTCAGGTGGCATTTTTATGTCTTTGGCTCCGAAACACAGAGGAACGTTCAAGTCTGCTTTCTACTGAAAAGCTATTAGGAAAAAAAATCAAATTTAAAATAATTTTGATCTCCTGTCTTATCTTTTAAAATAGTGGGTGTGCTTTTCATCTGGGCATTATTGTGCAACTAAGAACAGTGAGTTTCAGCTGTACAGCTTTCCAGGCTGCTACACAAGCCGTTAATCCAGTGCTGAAAAGGGCTGTGGAAAGGCTGGGAACACCACACAGCCTTGCGAGCAGAGGACCAAGAAGTAGCATTAGCAGGAAAGAAGTCAGTCACTTAAGAACAAACATCTGTCCACCATAAATAAAGGAGACTGCAAAGTTTCATATCTCAAAGAGTGTCCTTCCAGCTCGGAAAACATGCAGTTCAACAGCAATAACAGAAGTGAATGAGAACTTCACTAATCATCAGTCATGGGTGGAGCAGATTTCTCCCCAAGAGTTCTGCAAGCTCATGCTTTGGGGACACCTTTCTTCTCCAGATACCCAGCAATGAGGCAAAAGGTAGATGTGAAAATTAAAAAGACACAGCCATGCTTAGAACCCAGGCTAGCATGCTCATGGACACATATAGAGAACACGGGCTGCAGACCTTCCAGGCTCTGGGTCCAGGGCAAGGTAGAGAAAAACCAGTTCAGCTCTGGAGAGGGAAGTCAGATGGAAGATGTTCCTCCAAGACTGGAGAGCTAAGCATTGACTGCATGTGTGCATAAACACACACACACACACACACACACACACTAGCAGCTGAGCCATAGCACTCCAGGATTTACAGACCAGATCTGCAGCAGCTCTGACACCAGTAAAGGAAAGGACCCTCAAGCTGCCAGGGTGAGTCCTGAGTGTGGACAGCTTGCCCTGGGGGATGAGGAAGAGTAAGACCATACACACACACACACACACACACACACACACACACACACACACACGCCCTGACCCATGCAATAAGAGCTTGTCATCCAATATTCTAAAACAGAAAAAAACTGAGTTCACTGTTGACAAAATGAAAATAATAAGCAAATCTAAAAAGCAATAACACTGAGTACGTAGACTCCTCGAAAGCAAGCAGGAAGGACAGTGATTGGAAGGAGCAAGGTGGGAAGCTGTCGGATCTCCGATCCCAACTTGCCAGCTTCCCCTACTGGGAATGGCTAGTCTTTTTAAAGGGTATTTCACCTGAAATCTCATCTCCAACTTCTATCATATCTGAAAAGATACCATCATTTAAAGGAATAAGTAAACAAGGAGCAAAATCAAGGAAGAATGAACAAATATAAGAGATTCTAAAAATAAAGAACAGAGCTACTGGAATAAAACAACTCCCTGGATAGGGAAAGTTCCAAACTAGGTGCCAACAGAAAACGGTGGGCACATGGAGTGGGAGGCAGCCCAGGATGCAGCAGGATGTGAGGCAAAAAAAGGCCAAAAAGCAGCCAAAGACGTGGGAGATGGCAGACTAAATGGCCCAAATATGTACCAAACAGATACTAAGCAGAGGGACTTGGAAGCAATAGAGAAAAGATGATATTGAAGATCTATGTGTCAGAATTAAAAATCTGCTCTGGCACATACAAGTACAAACAGGAGCAAGGTGAATGTATGAGGTCTGAGAACACTGACGAAAGAACAGAGCAGGTGCTGTATGGTTTTGGTGACTCCCTCTCACAGAAACATCCCTGGGTGTACTGTAGAGAGAGGACATCAAAATGAGGGGGAAAAGGAGACAGTGTGCGCTTGTGAACTGGTCCATGTGCTCCTGGATGGGGCCGTTGCTGTGGGCCTTCTCGAGGCAGAAGGCAACAATGGTGGTGAGACGGTAAGGAGGAAGCTGTTGGAGTTGCCCCATCTGTTGGCTGCCCTGGCACCTGCTTCCGTGCCTGAATCTGAGGCTGGACTCAGAAGTGCCCTCTGGCCAGAGCAGAAGCACTGGGTGGTAGGGAGATGAAGCACTCACAGGGCTGACGAGGTGGGCTTGAGAAGATGCTTCTTTCTCCTTCCTGTTTCAACTCCTGGGTGGGAAGGTCTCCCTTTAAGGCTGCTTCTCCTTGGGGTGCTAAGGATAATGGCTGAGTGTGAGGCCTTGGTCCTGCAGTGGCTCTTCATGTATAGAAGAAGACAGAAGCACTCCCCACCACACAGTCAACTTCCCCCACCTCCCATTCAACCTACAAGGCGGATAGGGAATAAGATCTAGGTTTAGTGATCCTCAGCAGAGCTGCCACTCTCCAAGGTGGGCAGCCAGCCAATCAGCAAACATGGCTATTTCAAAAGAGAAATAAAAACAGAATCACAGATTTCATCAGCAGCACAGATACCAGAAAAGATAAACTAAGAAATTTTAAGCATAATAAACATTCTAACGTGAGCACAGAGATAAGCAACACAAAATAGAAAGATATGGCTGATGAAATAAATATTAAATATAAAAACAGAATCCTCAAAGAGAACACAGATGGGATAAACAATGGGGTGGGCGGAGCTGTAAACAAATGACCAAATGGGAAGGAAGATCAGATTGAGGGACAGTCAGAAACACGGAAAACAACCAGTAAACAGAATTAAAAAGAACTGTTAAGAGTTATGCAGATACAGAATCACCAAAATATCCAGATAATACAACTTCAAGAAAGAGAAAACAAACAACAGAAAATGTTTGAGGAAACTTTTCTCAATAACAATTCTTAGAAATAGAGATGACATGATTTTTCCCAGTGAAAAGTCTCATGGGGAACAAAGTCGAGAGGGAAAAGAAAACTCCCACACTTGGAGGGAAGATTTGATTTGCCAGAGGATGAGATTCGGATAGTCTTGAGTTAGAGTATGGAGTGTGAGTGATTTATACAGCAATGGAACAGGTTTTGTTTTATCTTTTAAAAAAATTATGTGTATGAGTATTCTGTTTGCGTGTATGTATGTGCACCACATACATGCAGTACCCATGGAGGCCAGAAGAGGGCACTGGATCCCCTGGAACTGGAGTTGAGATGGTTGTGAATCACCATGTGGGTGTCCCAAACCAAACCCGGGTCCTCTGCAAGAGCAGCCTATGTTCTTAACCACTGAGCATCTCTCCAGCCCATGGACTGGTTCTTTATCCTGAATGTGGCACTGGATACACAAATGTAATGTGTGACAAAATTACACAGAACCACATATACAAACACACAAAGTTAATCAAAAACTTGAAAACTAAGTGCTGAGTAAGGTCTATAGTCTGGTTAGCATTAACATACCAATGTCCTGGCTTTGATATTATGCCACAATTGTATGACATGTCAACGTGGTTCGCCATTAGAGATTTGTGCTGTGTCAGCCTTCAGAGGAACCTCTTACTACAGCAGGCAGTGGCTACTGCAGAAACCCATAACTGGCCAAAACGCTTGGAATAATGATGGTGGAGTGCCAGCCCTAAATGGGACACCTAGATCACCCCTCCAATCCTCAGGGTACATCACAGAAGACGAGGCCAAAGAATGTAAGAGCCAATCCATGTTGGGGAGATGTGTGGCAAAAAGATGTCTTCAGGATGTGACAGAGATGTTGCACTCACGAACTCACCACAGCTGTGGCCATCTGCACACACTCAATAACATTTCATCACCATGGATTGGGGAGGGGCCCATGAGGCCCACTTCTCTCAGAGAGACTACTGGCAATTAACAGTTGTTAGGGGAGGGGAGATCATTTTCTTCAGTGGTCCTTGCTTCACTAAATAACCTCCCATCCATGCTTGGGCAGGTAACTTATCAAACTTGGGCCACACAAGAGACATGGAAACAGGAAGGGGCTTGAGAAGAGGAGTTCCAGTGGGGGAGGGAGGGGGTTGAAGGACAGGAAGGAGGGATGAAAATGATTAACATTCATTATATAAATACATGAAATTGTCAAATGACATTGGAGGAAGCTGGGGCTAGGATATCCTGTGCTATTTTTGAAAATTCCTGTAAAGTTGTAATAAAAAGTTTTTTTAGGGCTGTAGATGTAACTCAATGGTAGAGTGCTTGCCTAGCATGCACAAGGCCCTGGGGTCCATGCCGAGTTGGCCATGAAGCTTACTTATCGGCAGGTTGGAATTCTTGACCAGCACATGACCTGCCTGAGACGTGACTTGTCTGAGAGGCTTCATGGCTCCTGACTTTTCAGCACTACAAAATAAATAAATAAATAAATAAATAAATAAATAAATAAATAAATAAATAAATAGCACATACTATAATATAAAGGAAAAAACAATTTGACGTTATTCATATTTTAAGACCCTGAATAACAACACAAAACAGCATAGAAACCAAGTGGAAAGATGAGCAGTCTCAGAACACAGGAGGCCGGGAAAACGGACAGGCAGGCGGCGCTGCAGACATTGCTGGTTGGGCCCTATGGAACCCTGCAGAACTACAGAAGAATAGATTCATGTTTTAAAACCCAGTTTTGGTGATGATACAGCAGCAAAGAGGGACTGGCAGTGCCTTACCTCTGTGGATTTCCACATCTTGGTCCTGAGCTGCGGAGAGTCCTTGGGTGGCACAGTTCCGGCAGGCAAGGGAACGTCTTGGCAAAGCTCTTGTTGTAGTCTTGCCTTGGAAGCGTTTTCTGTCAACAACATAAAGCTAAGATTTTACTTTGGCAAAAACCAGTCATCTTTTTGTATTAGTGTATAACTTTAATCATGTTTGAAGATTCATTCTGCTTACTAAATACATATCATACGCCAGTGGATACCTGTAAGTATGAATCACTTCAACATACTTTACAAACATGAGCAAGCCTAGGTGATTTTAAAAAATACAATTTGAAGACCATGGCCCTGTCCTTTCTCAACAATTCTGTTACATGTTTATTACTTGAAGTTTTTGGTGGTTTTTTGGTCTTTTTTTGGAGACATGGTCTCCCTGTATCCCCAACTGGCCTGGAACTCCCTATGTAGCCCAGGTTGGCCTCTATCTCATAGAGATCTGCCTGCCTCTGCCTTTCAAGAGCTGGGATTAAAGGCATGCACCTCCATGCCTGGCATTTGAAACATTTTTAAAATAATATATAACATGATAGTAGGTATGGGGTCACATGTAGCAATGTATAACAAACAAGAACTTGAAAATGTGAAAAATAGTCAAAGGAAATTTTAGCATTGCAAGAATGATACTATAATTATTTTAACATTTAAGGAATTTTATTGCTGCAACATGAATGCCATGTGTTCTAAGAGAAATCAATAAAATGCACCATAGATTATCTGATAAAGCAAATACACCTTTAATGTAAATCAATTTTTATAGTTTATTATTTTTATTTTATATGTATGAGTGCATTGCCTGCATGTATGTAAGTGTACCCATGTTGTACAATGCCTGAGGAGGTCAGAAGAAAGTGTTGGATCCTCTGGAACTGCAGTTATAGATGGTTGCTAGCTACCATGTGGATACTGGGACCCAAACCCAGGTCCTCTGCAAGTGCAGTCAGTGCTGTTAACCGCTGAGCCATCTCTCCAGTTCCATAAATAAAAAATTTAATTTAAGCATAAAAGGGGAATATGCCAATGAAAATAAACTGTTATATCTGCTTATATAGTTTTACTAAATTTAACATTTTTGCAGTTTTAACATCTTTTGCTTTTCTGTATTAATTATCATGTATTAATACCAGCTCTAAAGTTTAACTCTTAGGTCAGAATGTAGCTTGGTGGTATAGCATTCACACACACACACACACACACACACACACACACACATACACACACACACACACACACACACACACACACACACACACACACCATACACACACAGGAAGCACTGGCTTCCTTCCCTGCACCAGAAAAAGAAAGTCTAAGAGCATTAGAACCAACTCTATCTCAACATATTATTGTAGACAACAAGAAACATAAGACAGCTGTCTTCATGGAGATAATTGCACACTAGTGGGAGAACATAAAGACCCCACCCCACCCAACAAGAGCTAACAGTGCAAAGACCCTGTTAAAGGAATCAATTCCCAGATCTTCAAAATCTGCAGATATTCTTTCTAAAACCTCATCTGCCCCAGGGGCATCAGGCTGGTTATTTCTTCTTTCCATTCATAATCAAGTTCCCTCGCTTCACAAAAGACAGACCTATCTTTCACCCATTCTGTGAATGTGTCTTCTTCCTATCAAAGCCTAAGAACCTCTAAGGGACCAATAGCTGTAAAGGTAAAAGAAGCCAACTTCTTCAGGGAGCCTCCTTTGGTCAAGACATGGAAAACCTAGTGTCCTGTCCCGCATATATTCTTATGACAGAGCAATGGCAATGAGGCATGTTTGTAGTGGTCCATACGAGGACACCTGGGATGCAGAACAGAGAAATGTCATTACAGCATGGGGCAGCAGGACAGGCGACAGATTTCATTTCATGTTCCTATGTTTTTCATCTCCCAACTACTGTCAAATAATGAATCACTCCTAAGGTCCCTGAGGGCAAAGCAATGGGAAGCTGAGGCTGGCAACTGTACCTCCAACTGCAGTAGACATTCGGGAGCCTGGGAGTCTTCTCATACAAACCTACAGCAATGGTGTCAGCATGCACAAGACCCAGGCAAACTCAAGCAGACAAAAATCCAGCACACAACCATGGAAATGAGCAGCAGGCCCCAATCTTAGTCGAAGAATTATTGGCAGCTGATTATTGCTGGGTGAGGAAGAGTTGATCTTAAAGGAGGAACTCTAGGTAGGCTGACTAGATCCCACTGGATGAATTTGTACTGAGGGACATCTGGGGGCACTAACTTTACATGATAGGCCTTAACACAAATGATAGAATATATGAATTCCAGTGAGGGGGAGCTATGGGAGGGTGTCAAAGGGGAAGGGGTATAAAGATGATTTTATGTATGAAATACACAAAACTTCAATTAAAAAAATTTAAAAATAGACAATCACATAACAGTTCACTGTTCAGGTAAGACTCCGAGTCTGAGGCCAGGCTGGACTACATGAGACTCCCTGTGCTGGATAGCTTTAGTGTCGACTTGACACACCTGGGTTGAGGGAGCCTCAATTGGGGAATTGCCTCTATTGGACTGGCCTGTGGCCATATCTGAGGGGCATCTTTTTGATGAGTGATGTGGGAGGGCCCAGCCCACTGTGGGTGGTGCCACCCCTGGGCAGGTGGGCCTGTGCTGCATAAGAAAGCAGGTTGAGCAGGGGCCAGGGGAGCAAGCCAGTAAGTAGCATCCCTCCATGGCCTGTGCTCCAGCTCCTGCCTCCAGGTTCGGGCCCTGAGTTCCTACCTTGGGCTCCCAGATGAACTGTGACCTGGGATATGTAAGCTGAATAAACCCTTTCCTCCCCAAGTTGGTAGTGGTCAGAGTATTTTGTCACAGCAAGGAAGAACAAACTAGGACAATCCCCCTCTGTCAAAAATACAAAAACAAACAAATAATAAAAACCGGCAGGCAAGATGGTTCAGCTTGGTAAAGGTACTTGTTGCTAAGCCTGACAGCCTGAGTTTGATCCGTGCATGGTGAAAGGAGAGAACTGGCTCCAGCAAGCTGTCCTCTGGCCTCCATGTACGTGATGTGACATGTATGGGCACACACACACACACACACACACACACACACACACTTATGCATACAAAATAAGTAAATAAAAGTGTAATAAGTGTCTAGAAAGATGGTTCAGCAGTTAAGAGCACTGGCTGCTCTTCCAGAGGACCTGGGTTCAGTTTCCAGCACCCACATGGTGGCTAACAACCATCTGTAACTCCTGTTCCAGGGGATCCGAAGCCACCTTCTGGCCTCCACAAGCAGCAGGCAGGCACATAGTACTTACATACATGCAGGCAAAACACTCATACACATAAAATAAGATTTTTAAAGTGCAATAAAATTTCTTTTAAAGAATGTAGGAATTTGAAGGTAATCAGAGCAATATTTACATTTATTTGAATAAATAGGATTATTTTATGGAGGGAAAAAAAGTCACTTGAAATCTAATTCAATATTGTCTAGAACCTGCAGGAACCCAATCTACAGTAGAAGAGCTGGGAACATTGCAAGCACACACTATAAGCCAGCTTCTAAAACTCACATTGACAGTTATAAGGTAGTGCTTTCATTTTTCCACAACTTCCTTTATATTAGGATAGAACACAACAAGCTCTTTTTTCAATTTTTATTTTTATTTTCACATGTATGAGTGTTTTGCCTGCATGCATGTAAGTACACCCGTGCATGCAATGTCTACAGAGGTCAGAAGTGGGTGTTGGGTCCCCTGGACCTGGAGTTACAAATGGTTGTTAGCCACCATGTGGGTGCTGGGAACCGAACCTGGGTCCTCTGCAAGAGCAGCCAGTGTTCTTAGCAGTTGAGTCATTTCTCCAGTCCCACAACAAGTATAATTAATAGTTATTTGATAAATGTTATTAAAGGGAGTTTTTTGGTATTATTCCCAGAAACTGAAAAAGTAAATAACTCCTAATGACTGTTTTAACAAATCTTTTTCCAAGTAATATGTTTCCAATTCTTTGCCTTCAACAACACTAAAGAAAGACTTAATCAAGTTAACAGTTGACAGGAGATGAAAAATATTTTTATAATAAATCGCTATATAATTGTTGGCATATTACTTGGAAAGAATTCATAGAATTGATTGACAGTACTACAATAAAGTACCTTCTAGTCCCAACTATAATTTATGTGAACAAGTTTTCACAGCATCTACATCTATGAAAACACAAAACAAACAGAGTTGATGCTTACAGCAAGCATGAGTGATATTCATATGTGGGTAAATGAATGGTCCTGTGTAGCTCATAAAAGTATGTGCTTCCAATTAAATTGTGTTCTTTATGTTTGATAAGTACTTATAAAAATGCATATGCATTCGGTGCTTTTGCTAGATTGTGTACTAGACAGATGTATTAGAAATCAGTCTAGCCTGGCAAGGTGGCACATGTTTGTAAACCCAGCGCTTGGGAGGCAGAGGCAGAAGGATCACAAGTTTGAAGGCAGCCTGGATATCTACCTTAGGTTGTATAGTGAGATTCTGTTTCAAAAATAATTCATTTATATGTGTATTTGATATAAAAAGGACTTTCAGGTATACAAATACTATATATAAGGATAAGATTCTGTGAGAGGTATGAAATAAAGCCTGACTTCAGTGAGAGAAAGGGGTGACAGGAAGATACCATAGTTAAAGAGGACCCTGATACTGTCCCAATGGTGCAGGCCTTAAAATGCATGGAGAGAGGGATATTATTTCCTTTTCTCTTTTTCAGTACTGGAGATTGAACCACAAGCCCTGTGCATGCTGGGCGTGATCTATTCACGTGGTGTCTAAAGCCCAAGTCCAAGTGCTTTTTGTTATATTTTGAGACATGGTCTCACTATGCAGCTCAGGCTGGTCTCAAACTCATGATCCTCCTGCCTCCCAAGTAGCTGGTGTTACAGGCATGTGCCAACACACCAGCTTATTTTTCTTTTCTTCTTTTATACTGATATTTGTAATATGCCATGATTTGAAATTATGCTTATAAAATTTCACACTCCAACCTAAACATTTGTGAGGAGGCATATCAGTTTTCAAAAATCATCTTTGGAGTTCTACAAGAAAAATACCTCAAGAAGGAATAGTCTGCATGAGACGTGGCTTGACCTTCAGGAAGTCTTTCTGCATGAGACGTGGCTTGACCTTCAGGAGGCTTTCTACATGAGACGTGGCTTGACCTTCAGGAAGTCTTTACCGCCTGACCAGAAAGGGCAGTCTAGCATACAGACAGCCTTACAATAACCAGTTAGCAATCACATGTCAGGGCTAGAGAGATGGCTAGGTGATTAAAAGCACTTACTGTCCTTCCAGAGAGTTGGGGGGGTTCAGCTCCCAGTACCTACATGGCAGCTCCCAACCACCTATAACTCCAGTTCCATGGGATCTGATGCCCCCTTCTGGCCTCCAGGGGCATTGCACACATGACACATACATGCGGAGAAAACACTCATAGACATAAAATAAAAAGAAATAAATCTTAAAACAGACTTTTTTTTTTGTTTTGTTTTGAAAGCCAGGCATCACAGTGAATGGCTTTAATCCCAGCATTTGTGAAGCAGAGGTAAGCAGATCTTTGTGAACTCAAGGCTAGCCTGGTCTATATATAGAGTGTTCCAGGCCAGCCAGAGCTACATAGGAAGACCCTGTCTCACAAAAGAAAAACAAAACGAAACAAATTACATGATGAACCTTCTTAAGTAACTACAGGAATGGCCTTGGACAGAAGTGGAATTTGAAGAGGCTTTGAAGAATGCCAGGATTCAATAAACGCAGATGACAGAGATGGCTCCTGGCAGAGAGAATCATGCAAGCCAAAGGAGCAAGCACAGTAGGTGCCAGATCCTGAGGAAATAACAGGAACTTTTCATTTTGTTGTAACCTCACACGAAAATGAGTAATTAAAATGGGCTTATTTGGATTCAGCGAATTTGTAATTAATACTGGCAAACAGTGGTGACTTGGGGCTTATATCATCTATCTGCTTTCCTGAGATTTAATCAGAAACTATAATTATTACTCCTTCAACATTCAGCAACAAAATTATCTTTGAAGTTACATGGAATTGGGCTTTAGATGCCACCAGAGTAGATTAATAAAAACTTTAGAAAATCATATCTGAAGAAAATTGTGAGAGACATTGACATTGAACAAGAGCAAGAATTATGAGGAAAAGAACCATACATATTTGGAGATTTATTTTGGTCTAGAAGAACTGTTCTGGTTTCCTGTCTGTTACTCAGACAAACACCCTAACCGAAGGCAACAGAAGGGAGGAAATGGTTTGTTCAGCTGGCAGTCCTGGTTACAGTCCCTCACTAAGGGGATGTCAAGGCAGGAACTCTAGCAGCCAGTCCATCACAGCCAATGTCAAGAGCAGAGAGAGGAACGCACCATGCCACCTATTTGTTCTTATGTGCAGTTTGTTTTCTTTGCTCCCATGAGATGGTGCCACCCACATTCATGAGTCTTTTTACTTCAGTTCATAATCAAGGGGCTGGAGCAATGGCTCAGCAGTTAAGAGCACTTGTTGCTCTGGCAGAGGACCAAGATTTGATTCCCAGCACCCACATGGCAGCTAACAACCGTCCATAACTCCAGTTCCAGGGGCTCCAATGCCTTCTGGCCTCTGTGGATGCTGCATCCATGTGGAGCGCTTACATACATGTAGGCAAAACACTCATACACAGAAAAGTTTTAAAAAATAGGTGGCTGGAGAGATGGCTCAGAAGTTAGGAGCACTGACTGCCCTTGCAGAGGACCCAGGTTCGATTCCCAGCACCCACATGGTGGCTACAAACTGTCCTTAACTCCAGTTCCAGGGGAATCTGAAGCCCTCTTCTGACCTCCACGGCATTCAGACACATACAATAGAAATAATAAATAAAATATTAAAAAATAATAATAATTAATTTTGGAGGCAGAGGCAGGAGGATTTCTATGAGTTCAAGGCCATCCTGATCTACATAGTGAGTTCCAGGCCAGCTGGGGCTACAGGGAGACCCTCTCTCAAAAAGACAAAAAAAATAATTTGAAAAACTAACCAGCACAGTAACTGAAGAACTATGAAGCTACCTTAGGGACAATGAAAGCTTGTGGACATGCATCATTCTCCTTTCTTAGTATCAGACTGTACAACACTGGATGTGGGATGTGCTTTACACTGGCCGATTACACAACAGTTAGTTCTAGATTTTCACAAGCCTAGTGGATGGAGGAGAGACACATTTAGTGTCTTGGCAGAATGAAGTCCCTCTGGAATCACTGCAGTTTAGCAACTGAGACTGAACCTGTGAGCCAGGAGGACAAGGATGCAACGAGACGTCTCAGGGGAAAGCGTGAAGACGCCACAGGAAATGATGCCCCGGAGTCTCTGGAAGGTGAGTGCCTGATGCCATGGCTGCAGAACTTTGTAGAAACTACCTAGAGACACTAGAGGTCTCGCTGAGCCTGCACTGCTCAGATAATATCTCAAAGCCGAGCCGCCGAGCCCTGCACTAGTTCTGATACACTATGAGACATTATCAATGAAACAGCGTCTTTGGAGTTGAGATGCCCCATACGCTGAACAAATCCCCAAACTCTTCCACTTTCTCCTGAACATTTATCAACACTGTCGTGTGGAACAACAGAGTCCTTTCAGGTGTGATTTAAGTAAAGTCTATCGTTTACTTTGACCTATGCTTTCAGACCCAGGAAGGGGCATAAATTGTAGTTCCAGCAGCCAATGCAGGAGGCCTGCAGTGCAAGGCCAGCCTGCACAACACAGTGGGGCTCAGGTTTTAAAAAAAAAAAAGTTTTCATAAAAGACAATGTATTCCATCATAGAAAATATTCAGGGGCTGGGGAGATGGCACAGTTGGTGACGTGCTTGCTGTGTAAGCATGAGGACGTGAGCTGGGATCTCCAGGCACAACAGGGTGCAGTTGAATCCCAGAGCTAGGGAGGCAGGGACAGGAGGATCCCCAGAGTTCACTGGCCAGGCAGCTTAGCTGAATCAGTAAGTTCTAGGTTCAGTGAGAGACCGTGACTCAAAAAATAAGGTAGAGAGTGACTGACGAAGACACCAGAAGATGACCTCTGGTCTCCAAAACACATGCGTGCTCATCCCCATGCATATGTGTACACACATGAACAAGCACCCCCCACACACACACACCAAACAAACAAAAAAATTTAGTGGGTACTGAAGAATTAAGATTAAAAATCATCTCACAGTGACCGTGTGTCTGTAACTTCTGCAGAATTGTGAATTTGGAATCTTGACTCTCTCCCTCCCTCCCTAGATTTACTCTGTACCACACTGGCCTGTAATTCACCATGTGACCCAGGTTGGCTTCAAGCTCACAGCAATCCTTCTGCCTCCACCGAAAAGTTGCAAGAACAACACAAAGAACACTGTTTCTTCGCCACCCAGATTCACCAACTGTTAGCGTTTAGCTGCATTTATTTGTCTGTCTTCTCTACTTTTCTCTTTCAACTGCACCTATTACTATTGCCCTGTATTTTAAACTTGGAAGAAAAGCTATTGTCATTGAGCCCCCCAGAAAACACCCTCCAAGACACATTTCTACGTGGGGTTGCTCTTAAAACCGTATCTGTGAGGAGTGAAGGAGGCGGATGGACTGTAGCAAGAGAGGACTCAGCAGATCCTTCTAGAAGTGGTGAGGCCAGACTGTCTCCTCACAGTGACAGCCGAGAAGCAGGAGAGCTAGACCGTAGCCAGGCCCCATGTGCAGCCTCTCAGGAAGGGCGCAGGGCCTTGGGCACAGAGGCTTTCTCCAGCTGTAAGGAATTCCCAGAGGACTCAGGGAAGTGGCCTCTGCCACCCACCTTCCAGCAGCTGAGGGGACAGAGCACCTTGGCCCTGGAGGAAAGTTCTGGAAGATGCTCCACAGAACCTTCTTCAGACACACCTCTCTTCTGCTCTGTTGTTCTGCCTCTGCTCACAGGACACGGGGTGCACAAATACCATGCATTTTCCTTGAAAGGAGAATTTGAGGGCATGTTTTGTAAAAAAGGGAGAAGAATAAAGAACAAGAAAGCGCAGGCATTTAGACAGAGTTAAAAGCTAGACGAAGCCCGTGGGTAAGGTAGAAACGACCTTTCATTGCTGAAGATTTTTTTTAAGTTTTATTTATTATTTTTATTTTATGTGTATGTGTGTATTGCCTGCATATGAGTAAGTGCACCTGTGTTGTGCAATGTGGAGGCTGTCGGATCCCCTGGGACTGGAGCTACAGATTGTTAGCTGCCATGTGGGTGCTGGAATTCGAACCCGGGTCTTCTACAAGAACAACCAGTGTTCTTAACCACTGAGCCATCTCTCCAGCCCCCACTGCTGAAGATCTTTAAAAAGGGAGTTAAGGCAATTTCATTTCAGCCTTTTGCCTACAAACAGACACATTCCAGGCACTGTTGCCAAGAGGTCTCAAGAATAATGAGAAACAGGAAAATTCACAAACTGAGTGATGCTCACCTAGAAACAAGGGAAAATAATCAGTTACACAAAGGCAGGTTTGAATGTTCAGTGACTAACTCTTGGGTCAAGACAGCCAAGTGATGCTGCAATGCCAGATTCCTGGCACAGACCTGGGAGAGTAGCTCAGTAGCTGGGATTGTGTCTGGCATGTGAGGTGTTTAATCCTCAGTGCATGTGCATACACACGAGCATGCACACACCCATGCCACACACATGATATTTCCATCACTCAATACCCAACACTTAATAAGGTATTTGAAAATCAAATAGGATCTTTAAGCTGGGCGTGGTGGCATACGCCTTTAGTCCCAGCACTCAGAAGGCAGACGCAGGCAGATCTCTGTGAGATCCTGGTCTACATATTGAGTTCTAGGCCAGCTGGGTCTACAAGGAGACCATGTTTTAACAACAACAACAAAACAAAAGAACTAAAGCCTCTGCCTCTGCCTCCCAAGTGCTGGGAATTAAAGGGCAGTGCCCACCACATCCAGATTTTTCTATTTTTTTTTATGTGTATGAATGTATTGCCTGCATATATGTGAGTGCACCCATGTCATGCAATGCCGTGGAGGTCAGAAGAGGATGTTGGATTCCCCTGGAACTGGAGTTAAGGACAGTTTGTGGCTGCCGTGTGGGTGCTGGGAATCGAACCCGGGTCCTCTGCAAGAGCAGTCAGTGCTCTTAACCACTGAGCCATCTCTCCAGTACCAGCTTTTTTTATTTTTATACGGTGGTTTTTATACCAAAATCAAGTTTTAAAAATCCACAAAAGCCAATCAGAACAGATGGTGCTGACATACAGCCAGATATATAGATCAGCAGATCAGAGCACACAGCTCCAAAATAAATCCACACATTTATGGTCAGCTCATCCTCAACAGCAGTGCCAAGAACACACAAAAGGGAGGGCAGACAGGCTCTCAGGAAGGGGTGCTGTGAAAACTGGAAATCTACATGCAGATGAATGAAATCAGATCCTTACTTTACTCCAATACAAAAATCAACAACAACAACAACAAAAATGGCCAGAGACTTAAACATAGGACAGCAGAAGGAAACCTGGGGAAATGTTCTTTTGCAGTGTTCTCTGGTTCTGGGTCTCAAAATGTGGCCAAAATCAAGGTGTTGGCCCAGCTGGATTCTTATGCAAAGACTGAGGAAGAACCCACTTCCAAGGTCATTTGGGTTGTGGCAGAATCAAGCTCCCCGAAGCTGTAGGCCAGGGCCACTCAGTTTCTAGAAGCCTCTCAGGTTCTGCATTTTTCCACCTTCATGTCTCACTTGGAATCTTTCTCATGTTCTCCTCTGACACCAGCTGGAGAAAATGCTACAATTCTAAGAGTTTATGTGATTAGATTAGGCCTACCTAGATAATCTTTTTGCCCTGTAATACAACAATTATGGGAAATTGTTTACAGGCTCAGTAACCATTCCTATGTGCAGGGCTCTACTTCTGCTCCAAGGGGAGGAGATTAGATGGGGACACAAGGCACTGGAGCTCACCCCAGAATGATGCCTACCGCACAGCCACAGTTACGAATTCTTTTTCTTTTACAGTCTGTACTTTTTTTCAGGGCTGAGAACTCAGAGGTAGAGGCCTTGTATAGCTTGTATGAGGCCCTGGGTGCTGTCCTCAGAACCACAACAAAACAAAACAAACAAATTTGTGCTTTTTCTGTTACATGTAAAAATTAAAACTTTATCCCAGTACTACAAAAATATGTTCTCCTAAATCTTCTAAACATTCTTATTTATCTAGAATTTCTGTGTGCATGCACAATGTGAGACCTAGCCCATTCTCTTCAGTATGGGTGAACTGTCTCAGCTAAACTAACTGAAGGACCCAGGTCACACTGGCTCCATTTCTTAGCAGCCTCCTTCTTGTCATCTTAAGTCTCTGTTCCTAGAAACTGTAAGTTTTCTTTGCCCCATACTGCAGGCTAAGATTAGGCAAGCCGGGACATGCCTTGCTTATCTGAGTCTAACAGAACCCACCCGAAATTCCTGACCATAAAACGGCACCCAGAGGCTGATAGGGGCACCCTACCATAAAAGGAAAAATTGAGACATTCCAGGCAGCTGACTATGACTATAACCAATGAAATTTCCCCCCTGTACAAGCTATTCAGAGTTATCCAATCAAATCAAAGCTTGCCCAGTTTGCGTGGGCTTTTTCAAGAGTTCCCAATAACCCCCCCCCCAGCTCATTGTTGGTCAGGGCTGGACTCCATTCATTGGCTCCTGGAGTCTGTGCCCAACTGGTCATTCAAGAATTGGAATGCTTTTCAATAAAATCTTCTAAATTTCTAATTTTGGTGGGTGGTCTCCATTCCCGAACCTCGGACCCAACATTTTGGGGGCTCGTCCGGGATTTGGTACTATTGGATGGACCCCCTTTTCTGGGAAGAGTGCTAGTCTGCTGGCTGGCTTCTGCGAGTTTTCCTCTGGTTTCTGTTTCTGGTGTCCAGACAACCTGGGCTCACAGGAGACCAGGCAGACACACTATTGGGGGATCCAGGGGATGTTCTAGCCTGGCCCACTTTGGAAATGGAGCAGTCTTTTTGACTGACTCCGCACACTGTGAAATCTTTCCACCAGCTCACAGAGAGCTTCCTTCTTTGGTTCTCTCTGCTTCCTTCTTGCAGTTTCGTTTTTGTTACCATGTGATTCTCTTGTTCGTGTTTGCCTTAATACCTTCTCTCCTCCTAGTCTTCCTTGAGATCTTTCCCAAGATAGGTCAACAGGTTTCCTCTATGCTAGAACATGCCCATAGCTATGAGGAGATTATGGAGGAAGTGTTCTCTGATCCACCTAATAGATGAGTGCCTTACATGCAAAGGACCATCCTACTCAAACTCCTTGATTTTTGTGTTTTGAGTGCACCTAGTTTGTATGGAATTCTGTCATGTGTGTCTGTGATCACTGTCTTCATATGTTTCTGTTAAAACAAACTAGCCACTTCAGTTATTATTTTCATTCATTTATTGTGCACAAGATTATTGTTTTTACTTTGATTTGTTTTGGCATGCCTAATTAAAATACATGTGCAAATTTATATAAAAAAAGAGAATAGTTTGATAGTACATTCAAAGGTATTATAGATTTGGGTACCCTAAATATCTAGGTCTCTAGGTTTATTAAATGTTTCACAAAACTTTCAAGTGCTAGTTGTTTATACAAAAAAGTATCTAAAGCCAGGTATGGTGGCGCACGCCTTTAATCCCAGTGCTCACAAGGCAGAGGCAGGCAGATCTCTGAGTTCCAGGCTAGCCTGGTCTGCATAGTAAGTTCCAGGCCAGCTGGGGTTACAGGGAGATCCTGTCTCAAAGACCAAAAACAGTATCTGAGCTGGTTGTTTAAGGACCTTATTTGTTACATACCTTTTGGTTTGGGTTTGCTTTCATAGTGTTTGTCTTATGGTGTCTCTTTGGTTTGCTCACTTTAGAAGTATTTTGGTTTTGACATTCTTGGTCTGGTTTGTACTGCTGTCAGATCGCTAAGGCCTGAAAATGGTTTAAGAAAATTGAACTCCTGTTGGTTATAGGTTTGATATGTTAACTCATCTTCAGAACTGGAGATGAATTCTGGGACTGGTCTTCCTGCCTGATCCTTTTGGTCTTGTCCTGTTTCCTGCAGCACAGCTCTGTATGCAGACAGATGTGGCCTGTTTGGGGGAGGGGCGCTTTTTGTCTCTGGAAATTCTGCTGGCTTAGATATGGCTCTGTATTTTTCTCCCCTGGAGCAACTCTCCCCTTCAGCTCTCATGTTTGAGTCTGCATTGAACTGCCTTTATACTAGCTATTGATAAAACTCCCATCAGCAGTTGAAACCAGGGATCTTATTTTGGCTTGAATAGAGGTCTGGAAGAGCTCCTCCAGGCTCCTGGAGATGGCTACATGGCAGTGGTGCTTTTGTTTCCCTGGCTAGAGGACACCCGAGTTAGACATAGTAGCACATGGCTTCTTCTGGGGTATCTTGTAAGCACTGATCCCCAAGAGGGACTGAGCCAGTCTCTTGCCTCCAGAACAGCCTGAGACTAAGAACCCTCTAGGGGACATGCTTTCTCCCCGTTTCATATTGGCAACCATGAAGGGATCCCCAAAATTCTAATAACTTATTTATTTACTGGTCATGCAGAAATTTTTCAAGAGCACACTGAATTTGGCTCTTAAGCTAGCAGGTGAACCTTATCTATTTTGCTATCTTGCCTCAGGGCATTCGGGCTTAGGCTGAAACCTTACGTGGCTTTGGCAGAGCATTTAAAGAATTTAAGGCAGCTTGTCCCATGGACAAACAGAAAAAGGATTTTAAAAGCCATTCTTTTCCCTGAACTTTTTCTCAGGTAGAGGGGATCGAAATTTTTATTTTAGGCCCTGTTAGGCACCAAGGAAGCTGTGCTCATACCAAATGGTCCTGAGGCACCTGCTTTTCTAACTAGATCTAAGCATTTTAAATTTCAGTGTACATGAAAAGTCAGGGGCCGTGCTAAGACATATGCTTTCAGAGCAACAACGCAGTGATTTATGTGCTAAACATAGCACCCTGTTCCTTCTGCTGCCTTCAGGAGTTTGTTTTCCAGCATAGCTTGTATCTAGGAATGAAGAGATCCAGAGAACTTTGCTTGGCATTACAGCTACTATGGTTGGTGAGAGACATGGATTCCTTTGCTTTACTTTTAAATCAAGTCTAACTTAACTGGGGTGCTTTGTAAAAGTAAAAATGGTTGCTGTTTGAATTTAATCTATGAGGCATGTGAATCCCACAGGGCTTGTATCCTGGTGGGGGATGGGCTTGATTTATTATGGGACTGTGCTCACTAACATGGACATGTGGCCTGGTCACCACCATGGCTGCTGACCTCGCCAAGAGGGAGGCAAACATGTGACCTGGTCTCCACCTTGGTTGATGACATTATCAATATGGGGACAGTCACATAGCTTGGTTGCCATCCTGGACAATGACATTTTCAAAATGGCAGTGACCTGTGTGACCTTGCCGCCATCTCAATCCAACCACATGGCATGATTCAAAACGGCAATCAATACCCAGAAACCTACTGGTAGCAGGGTTACCTAGGAGTTCCCTGAACTACAGGCATTTAATCACATATCCTAATTCTCTTGCAATTTATTTTTGTTTTGGATTCTTGATGGGATCATATAAAAGCAATACATTTTTATTTCAGACTAAGGAAGTAATGCCAGATCTCCACAATGGGAGTCTAGACTTTTCCCTGTTTTAAAGGGGATTACTTTAAATTTCAACTTCTTGTATGGTATATTTACTGATTTTTAAAGAAGGCTTTTATATTTGTCTTGTAAAAATTACCATGTACTTTATGCATACACTCTACAACCTCTAGACATCTCTGAGGATTAGCTCATAACTGTTGGCTGCAGTGTGTCTTCTTAGAAGCCGGGCAGTGAGATGACTTGGGGTTTGTTTCCTTTGCAGTCTTTCTCCCTTCTTTCTCATAGGAAACAAAGGACCACCCTGAGCCTGAGCTGTTGCTGTCACAGATGGCCAGCCCTGCAGACTTGGCATGCTGGCTCCTGACCCTGTGTGCTGTGCTCTTGTGCTCTCACCTCTCATTCTAAGTTCCTGCTCGCTACTATGGGAAAGGGTTAACTGTAGACAGCTGTCATTGAATCATACTCATGAAAACTGTTTTCTTACTCTACTTTTTAATGAAAACTATTTAAGCATTAGCTTGATCATACTGTAACTTCTGGCTATGATTAGTTTTGAGTGCAAATGAAATGTATGATTCTGTCTTCCATCACGTGTTGAGGCTGACACTCAGAAATATTTACTGTATTAAAATATAAATTATAGTTTTGAAAATGCTTTCTTCAAATGAAAGCCTTCATGTCTAGCATCAATATGTATGGCTTTGTTCAGCACAGCCATTTTTGAGATGATATTCTCATATGTATAATATATATGTGTATGAATGTATGTTTATATGGATGTTTGTATGGATGTATATGTATAGATGTATATGTAAAGTACTGCTGGCTTTTAAGAGTTTCTTTTGTATACATCTGATCAGAATTTCATCAAGGTAATTGGTCTTGGTTTTGAAACTGGTTTGTTGTGACATTGTGTCTAACCACAGTATTTATTGAATGGACTGTTATGAATGTGTAGACTTATGTTTAATACTAATGGAACAATTATTAAACAATAATTTACTAGATATCAAATTGACTTGTTAAACAAAGTAAAATATTTAAATGGTTTTATGTTTTCTATAAGGTCTACCTGGGAACTTAAAGCACAGTGCATACATGAGTAATGTTAACTCACTATGTTACCTTAATATATGTAATTTGAATTCCACGTTCTTTTAATAAGATGATGCTGCAGAGCACTCTTCTGAGTCAAAGCACTACCATCTTCATGATTTCAGCTGCCAGGTCAGCTTTCGTGAGTGGGAGTCCATGCTGTCGAACCGATGCATAACCTCCATCTCTGCCACCATGGCCACTTTGTTCATGGGCCCATTGAGCAATGACAGGAACAGCTGAAGAAAGAGGCTGACAGTCCACAGAGCGGGTCATCCGATCTACTTGATTATTAAACTCATCTTCTGCTGAAGCCACTTTTTGATGAGCATTTACATGATACCAAAGTATTTTCACATCCTTTGCCCATTTGGAGAGATCTACCCACATACTTCTTCCCCAAATGCCTTTCTCACCAATTTTCCAATCATGCTCCAAGTCCCTGACCATCTAGCCAAACCATTGCTACAGCCCATGAATCCGTATATAATCACACTTCTGGCCATCTCTTTCATTTCAGTTAATCCCAGATCCAGTCAAGCTGACACCCAGGATTAACCATCACACAGGATAAAAGGGATAATGAAATTCATTTTAAATAAACTTATTAAAGGTTTGAACAGGTTTATGGAGATAGAGTTGTTAATTTTCAGTCCACTCCTGGCTCGTACTCCACACTGGGTTGGAGATTTAGATTAAATGGTACCGTACAAACAAGTATTGGGTTACCTATGAGTACTGAAAGATGTCCTTTATGTTTACCCATAACAAGAATGATTTGACTCAAGAAAAACTAGGTCTGCCAGATGTATGTAGTCTAGAAGAAAACAGTTTCGGTGAAGTTCGGTCTGAATTCTGATTGAGCTTACTCCCTGTCTGTAGGTATGTGATATGATGCCTCCCTTCCTTCTAAAAACTGTAAATCGAGGTGTGGGAAACTGGAAAGGAAAGGGGCCTGCTTCTGCTTGTAATTCAGCCTTCATCTGAGACAGACTTAAGAAATTCTTGTTTTAAGGCCCCTTTCCTGAGCTGTGCCTAGTTAACCTGTGATGATAAATCTCTTCCAGTCAATGTTTATTGAGAATGTTTGGGTTTTGTTCAAGCTTTATCTATATATTACACAGTAATTAAAGGCACCAGGCTGGTGCAACTAACCTTCTTGGATGGTTAATAACCACACTGAAAGGCCCATACTAATCTGGACAAAGGGGCTTAAGGGACAGTTTTGTTCCTTGCCCTGGAAAGTCAACAGTGTCCCAGGGGACTTTGGGAATCTCTTGATATGTCCTGTAACTGTGGTGAGTTACCTGTCCTCTTCAGAGAGGCCATGGAGACCCCAGAAGAAGGACTTGAACCAGTGTCCAGTCTGCAAAGAGGGGGGTCAACACAGAGGAAACATTTTCTCCATGCTTCCAAGCAAAGCCCAGGTCAAGCAGGACCTCTAGACTTAACATAGATGGAACTGGTAAAAGAAAAGCCTGAGGAGCCAGGGGCTCCCCCTAAGCCCATGTGACCCCTGAGGAACAGATCCTCAAATGACCTTAAAAATAAAAGTAAACTGGTTTATTTGGGTCAACTGTATGGTCTTAAACACCCAAAAGGAAAGTATAACCAAAAATTAATCTGTATATTTCTTTAAGAGTCCAAAGGATTGCATTTCCCAGACATTAGACTTAAGTCCAGGTAGTCTAGACTATAGTAAACAGTAGTGATTTTATTCTTAACAAGAAAATGCTGCTCAGGTGTAAGACTTCAGTTCTTGGTCTCCAATACTGTAGTGCCCACCTGCAGCTACTATTGTTCTAAAATGATGGCTAAATTTATTTTCTCTCCCTGTCTAGAAGACTGATCCTAGCTACTCCAACAGCTATCAAGATGCCTGAAAGCAAATCCTGATTCCATCACTCGAGTCCAGCCTTGGCAGACAAAAGAAAAATGAGGAAGAACACAAGAGAGGGATGCTTTTGGAAGCCCTTGTCAAGAAGCTCTAGTGGATTTTCACATGAACATTTGAAAATTGCCCTGTTCTGACTTTTTTCTAGTTCCCTGTCTAAAACTTATAATGCTAACTATTCTTGCCTTTACTTCTCTGTCATATCTTCCAGGCATTGGTCAAGGACCTTCTTTTTCTCGCTATAGTTATAGTTAAGAGTTATGCAATTTGGGAGTCTTTTAGATAGATCCACTGAAGGGGGTACCCCAATTGCCTCACCCTGTGTCCCTGTTCAGCATGAAAGAAGCCAGAATTGTCTGCTTCCCAATTCCCTATTGACAATTTGGGTAAGCCTCTTCAGAGGGTGATAAGAATAGGAGATAGAAATTGGCTAGGCAGCTAAGGTAAAAAGACCTCAAACATAAGTAGCCAGTTTCTTTCTTGGCTAAAAGTCAAAATGTCCTTGGGCCTTTTACCAAACTACTCTGTCCCAAAGGCCAACAACATTAAAAGTATTTGGGAGCTCTTATCCCCAAAACATTTTAGGGTTACCTCTTCAAAGTAATAAAATAAAAGGTAAAAATTAGACAGTTTAAAAGTAAAGACTCCAAAAGAAAAGCAACCAGTTTCTTTCTCAACTGAAAGCTGGACAATTCCTTGGGTATGCTAGTGAGCTTATCTCTAAGACTAAAGATGCCAAAACCATTAAAAGGAGGTATTTGTACTGTTTTTATGTAAATCACACCTACAGAGTTAAAAAAAGATACAAGGCATCTACTAGAAAACTTTGGGTCCCTGGTTAGCCTAACAGAACCAGTAGTGATGCTTCTATTAACTTTCCTCTATAATCCTGGATAATAAACTCATGATGATACGGAGTCAGTACCACTCCCTCCAAACTAGATCAGTATCAAAGATTTGATTATTCTCCAAAAGGAGTGGGGAATGAACTGTCTGAGCTAAACTAACCTAGCCTAAGTTACTACATTTTGCCCAAAGCAGCCATTTCAGGAGAAGTGCCTTTTACTCTCCTTATGAAAGATACCTAGAAGGGAGAAGTAACTTTGAAGAAACTGTTAAGTTTCCTTTGTCCCATACTGCAGGCTAAGATTAGGCAAGCCGGGACATGCCTTGCTTATCTGAGTCTAACAGAACCCACCCGAAATTCCTGACCATAAAAGGGCATCCAGAGGCCGATGGGGCACCCTACCATAAAAGGAAAAATTGAGACATTCCAGGCAGCTGACCAAGACTATAACCAATGAAATTTCCCCCCGTACAAGGTATTCAGAGTTATCCAATCAAATCAAAGGTCGCCCAGTTTGCGTGGGCTTTCTCAAGAGTTCTCAATAAACCGCCCCCCCCACAAGGTAATCAGAGTTATCCAATCAAATCAAAGGTCATCCAGTTTGTGCGGGCTTTCTCAAGAGTTCCCAATAACCCCCCCATTGTTGGTTGGGACTCCATCCATTGGCTCCTGGAGTCTGTGCCCGACTGGTCGTTCAAGAATTGGAATGCTTTTCAATAAAATCTTCTAAATTTCGAATTTTGGTGGGTGGTCTCCAATCATTCCTGAACCTCAGACCCAACATGGGTGTATAACTGTCCTGGCATTATTACCAAGCAATTCATCCTTTTCCCACCCATCTGAAATGACACCGCTGTGGGTTATCAAGATTGCACAGTTGCACAGCTGTTTTTGGGTGCTATGCATTGCCCCATTTGAATACGCACCTGTCCTGCGTCAATAGCACACCACGATTAGCACAGTTCCAGTTGCACTACCATTTACAAAGGCAACCCTTCACCTTATCCCTCTGTAGGAATGTGCTGCTGCTGCTGTGGGGGGGGAGGGGCAGGCTCCTCACTGTGGGAACTTTTCCTGCCTCAGCTTCCCAAGTGTTGGAAGTATAGACATGTACCACCACACCCAGCTTTGGGTGCTATATTTGACCTGTGTGTGTGTGTGTGTGTGTGTGTGTGTGCGCATATGCACATGTGTGTGCACACATTCTTCTTGACCTTTTGATTTTTCCAAATATGGTTTATTATCAGCCCATCAAATTCTTTTTAAAAATCCATTTCTTTTTTCATTTTGATTGTAATTGCCCTGAATCAGTAGTTCTCAACTGGGGGCAATTTTGGTCTCCAAGGGGCATCTGGCCAAGTCTGCAGACGTTTTTGATTCTCACAACGGGAAAGAATGTATGCCAATATCATCCAGTGGGGGAGGTCAAGGGTAATGCCCAGTGTCCTGCAATGCACAGCCCTCACAAGAAAGGATTAACCTGTTCAAAATACCAGTGGTACCAAGGCCAAGAAACCCTCACTAACTCTTCAATTTGGAGAGAACTGACATATTTACATTATTCTAATAAACCTGGCTTTCTTAATGTGTTCCGATTACACATCATAATCCACAGTATATTGATCTCATAAATTCTGTGTAAGATTTGTTCCTGTGTTATTTTTAATTATAAATAGTGGGAGACCCTGTCTCAGAAAGACCAAAAAAAAAAAAAAAAAAAAAAAAAAAAAAAAAAAAAAAAAAAAAAAAAAGTATGTTCATTAGGCCTGTGAGATGACTCAGAGGTAAAGGCATTTGCCACCAAACCTTATGACCTGAGTTCAACCCCTGGAACCCACAAGCGGGGAGAAAACTGACTCTCAAAAGTTGTCCCCGACCTCCACATGTGCACCATGCATACATGTACATGTACATACACACACAATAAATAAATGTTAAAAATTGTTTATGGTTCGTGGCTGGTAGTATATATTGTATATTTTTGGTCTTATAACTGCAATCTTACTGAAGCTCTTATTTTCTAAAATATTTCTGTAGACCTTTTCTAATTTTCTACATGGAAATACTTGTCTCTTTCATGTAATATTTATGCTTTTAACTTCTTGTGTGTGTGGTTGCACATGTGAGTGCATGTGTACATGTATGTGCTAGCAAGCATGTATGTCCATGTATGTCGGAGCTAAAGGTTGACAGCACGTGTCTTCTTCAATCACTCTCCACCTTGTTCTTTGAGATAGGGTCTCTCACTGAACCTGGAGCTCCCTGATTTAGCCAGAATGGCTGGCCAGCAAGCCCCAGGGATCCTCCTCTCTATTAGGTTCCTGGCAGGCACCTAAAATGGCAGCACAGCTCCCAACATTCTAAAATGGCAGGTTTGAACTTAGTCCCTGGAAAGTCCCTCTGCTTATTGGGAGACAAACCAATCCTGAGCTAAACTGCCCAGCCTATGTCACAGAAAGTTACCTAACCGCCTAACTTCCTATAAAAGATGTCTGATTTCCTCTGCTTGCTGCTGTTTCTCTGCTCCCCAGAGGCAGCCCAGCGGTCTGTTTGCTCTCAGGTGAACTGCTGTCCCCCATGGTGTTGTCTGGTCAGTGGTCTTTGCTGACCATTTCCATATACTGTCCTGTCTCTGCCTCTCCAGCTGGGATTACAGGTGTATAGCAAGCATTTTAACAACTAAGCTGTCTTCCCTGTCCTGCTTTTAACGTCTGCTGTTTGACTGTGATGGCTAAGCTTCCAGTGCAAAGGCGATTAGAAAAAGCGTGGGAGCGCTTCTCTTCCCATTGATTCCCATTGATTTTGTTGTTGTTGTTACCCATCCAAAATTAAATGGTATGTTTTGAAATTGTCCACTATGACAATAAATAGTCGATTTCTTCCTGTAGTCCCACCAAATATTGCTTTAGCCTTTTGAAATTACTTCACTGGGTATATTTACATTTAGAATCTTTTTATTGGCCTGGGGAATTGAACATTCTTTCATTATCTTTTTAATTCTATTTTGTCTGACTTTACTATATTGGCTCTATCTATCTATCTATCTATCTATCAATCATCTATCTATCATCTATCTATCATCTATCTATTTATCATCTATCTTTCTATTTATCATCTACCTATCATCTATCAATCTATCATCTATCTAATCTATCTAATCTATCAATCTATCATCTTTATCATCTATCTAATCTATATCTATCATCTATCCATCTATCTGCTATAGCAAGAATGTGGAGGTTTGAGGATAACTTTCAGGAGTTGTCCTGTAAGTTCTCTCCTTCCACCTTGTGGGTTCTGGGGATAGAGTGCAGGTGGTCAAGCTTAGTGGAGGGTAAGCACCTTTACTCCCTGAGCCATCTCACTGGCCCCGGGATTTTTTTTAGTTTTTTTCTAGTCATTTGTTTTCAACTTTGATGTGACCTTATACTTCCTTGCAGCATACAGCTGGATTTCTTTTCCCCAATCTGATAATCTCTGCTTTTTAACAGATGAATCTAATATTCTAATATTTAATAATCTAATAAATCTAATAAATCTGATATTTCTTGTGATTAATACACTTGGATTTAATCCTACCAGTTTACCTTTTTATTTCTACTTGCCTTTATGTTTCTTGCCATTTGTAAAGATTTTTTCTTATCACCTTTTTTTCTACTTGTTTGGAATTAATGTTCTTCATTTATATCTTGTCCTTCAAAGTTTGTCATATACATTTACTTTTAAAAGTTTGGGGTCAAATATTCTTAGTCAACCTCTCAAAAATATGCAAAGACTTTTAGGCCCATCCACCTTCAACTTACATGCCATGGCTACCTGCTATTTCAGGGTTTTGTTGTTGTTGGGGGTTTTGGGGGTTTTTTTGAGACAGGGTCTCTCATTCTAGCCAAGACTAGCCTTAAACTTTCCGCACTCCTCCTGCTCAACCTCTCAAGTGCTGGGATTCAAATGTAATTTTTAACTAAAAAATTAAGCAATAATACTTTAAACAGAAAATGGCTGTTTAATTTAGTATATATTTATTCATTCTCTTTTTCAAACATGCTTCTGCAATAATTTTCTTCTTTTTGGATTTATATTTTAGCTTGTGTCCTAGTTTGTTCTTCATTGCTGTGACAAAATATTCTGACCACTACCAACTTGGGGAGGAAAGGGTTTATTCAGCTTACCTCTCCCAGGTCGCAGTTCATCAGGGAGCCCAAGGTAGGAACTCAGGGCAGGAACCTGGAGGCAGGAGCTGGAGCACAGGCCATGGAGGAATGCTGCTTACTGGTTTGTTCCAGTGGCCCCTGCTCAGCCTGCTTTCTTATGCAACACAGGCTCACCTGCCCAGGGGTGGCACCATCCACAGTGGGCTGGGCCCTCCCACATTACTCATCAAGAAGATGCCCTCAGACATGGCCACAGGCCAGTCCAATAGAGGAAATTCCCCAATTGAGGCTCCCTCAACCCAGGTGTGTCAAGTTGACACTAAAACTATCCAGTACAGCTTGCTAAAGTGTTTTAATTTTTTTTTATTGAATTTTTGTGTATTTCATACAAAACATCTCATGTTACAGAGTTTGGGACCACGGGGAAGGACCACTCAGACTCAAAGAGTTCCAAATCAGCCAAATCTATTTAGCTGGCCAGCACTCTCTGAGCCAATTAGGGAGTGCTGCCTTAACTGGGAGGAGATGGGATAAAGGTAAAGTCCAAAAGATAAAGTCCTTGGTACAAAATTTAAGCTTTTACAATTTTATTAGAATTTTAAAGAAAAATCCTCAAGGGGGGCAGGTAAGCTGGTGATCTTGGCAGCTGCCTTGAGGAGGAGAATGGAGGGGAGAAGGACAGAAAGCCATGGAGCCAGGCAGGTTTACAGCCTGCATGGGGGTCGACACATGGCTGACCGGCAGCCACATGGCTGGGAGAAGGAAGCTTTAGAGAAAGTAAAAAAATACAAGATGCTAGGGGCAGAAAAAAAAAAAAAGCAAAGCCTTAAAGAAAGCATGTTTAGAAGAGGGATATGAAGAAGAAAAGAAAAGATTATGCTTTTCTGAAGTGGGAAGACTTACAGACTACATGACTGTGGCTGGTCCAGAGTTATGCACTAGGAGACGGGATTCCAGGCAGGAAAACTTCGCTGTCTCATTACCGCACTAGGTATTCCGCCCATCTATTTAGAAAAACTTAAGGTGACCCTGCCTTCCTAGGGGTGGTCCTGTGACCAGATGATTGACCAGTAAAACTGGAAAGGTGGGTCTTTTAACAGACTAAATTTTATAGTCTGACCAGTTAAACTTATGGGGCTATTTCACTTAATCATCTTTATACTCCCTCCTCCATCCACATCCTCCTACAGGCTTCCTCCACCCCTGCTGTCAGATTTCATGCATTCTGTCATTTATGTCAAGGCCTAAGTCAAGTCAGCTACCCAGATATCCCTCAGTGCTAGTTCATCCACTGGGGTCTAATCAGTCTATCTATAGTCCCTCCCTTAAAGATCAGCTCTTCCTCACCCAGCAGTAATCAGCTGCCAATAGTTCTTCAGCTAAGATTGGGGCCTGCTGCCCATTTCCCCAGTTCTATGTTGGGTTTTTGACTGCTTGAGTTTGCATGGGTCCTGTGCATGCTGACACCATTGCTGTGGGTTCATATGAGCAAGGTCCCAGGACCCTATAAGACTCTGTTTCCAAATGATCATGCACCTCCTCCCTGGCTCTTACAGTCTTTCTGCCCCCTCTTCCAAAATGTTCCCTGAGCCCCGAGTGAGTGAACTTTAATATAGGAGTCCTGTCCGAGGACCCACACTCTGCAGACTTATTCTCTATGCTTTGGCCATTTATTTCAATGGTATTTATCATTTTTGTTCTTTTTTAAAAAAATTCATCCATTCAGTCCTTATGATTTCTTAAAAACTAATGATGTGTGTTTATAAACTTTATTTATTTAAACATTTAAACACGGAGGGGAGCTACGTTGTGTATCTGACCATCTTTCTGGGACTCAAACGACCCCGGCTCCCCTTCTCCTATTGTGGTGACATGAGACTGCTAGCTCACCTCTTGGCTTGCCCTGGTGGGAATGACAAAGACTAACTTTGGAACTGAGGAGGCTCCTCCAGGGAAACTCAGCCTCTGCTGGGGGCCTGTGTTCAGTGTTTTCCACATTCCTGAGACAGAATTCAAAGTGCTCCTGCTCAACGCTTAAGGCAGACCCCAGTCTCCTCTCTCTCTCTCTGTCTCTCTCTCGCTCTCGCTCTTGGCCCTGGCTAGTCTCAAACTCCCTATGTCATCCAAACTGGCCATGAACTCACAGAGATCTGCCTGCCTCTGCCTGCCTGCCAAGTGCTGAGATTAAAGACATACACCACCAGGCCCAGCTCCCAGACTCATTTCCTTAACTACAGATACCTTTAAGTAAATCATCCCCTAGAGCATCTGTCAGGCACCAGTCCCACTGGCCCAGCTCACACACTCTGTTACTTCATTATTAAATTTGGAAGGAAAGATGCTTGGGGAGTCTTGTAGCTCTGTGAGGACAGTGACGTCTCAGCATATCAGCTCTAGATTCTAGTCATTGTGCAATAGAAGGAGCTCCTAGAGTTACTGCTAGATGCAGAAGTTTTAAATTTTTTATTAAATATTAGCATGGAATATATGGGATTAGCACATATCTACAATTTCAGAATTTGGGAGACTGAGACAGGAGGATTATGAGTTCTAGGCCAGCCTGGGCCTCCCCTCAAAAAAAAAATTTGCATTTCTCTCTAGCTGTCCATATCACCAGGTTATTCACCTCTCTGTGTGTGGATGCCTAGAATTATGTTCATCTAATAGTGACTGTTCAGGAAAGACACTGGAAGTGATGGCTCTTCATAATGAGTTTGTACTATATTTACAGGAACAAAACAACTTTTCTGAAACGAAAACAAAAGAAGAAAAGCAGACTGGAAGTCAATATTCTCAACAAAAATGGATCAGAGAGGTAAGGATATAAATTATTGTTATTTTCTCTTTTTGTATATTTACTTTAAAATTTTTAAAAAGTCAGCAGAATGTGATGGTGCACCCCTTTAGTCTCAACACTTGGGAGGAAGAGGCAGGTGGATCTGTATGAGTTCAAGGCCAGCCTGGTCTACATAGTGAGTTCTAGGTCAGTTGGGGCTCCAGAGAGTCTGTCTCAAAAAAAAAAATTTGGCCAGGTGTGGTGGCACAAACCTTTAATTCCAGCACTCAGGAGGCAGAGGCAGGTGGATCTCTGTGAGTTCCAGGCCAACTGGGAGACCCTATCCCAAAAAAAAAAAAAAAAAAAAAAAAAAACTTTAAACCAATTTCTGGATGTTCACCCACATTGTTTCAGTAGCAACCACAGTTTATAGCAGGAGCCCTCTCATCTCTTCCACATGAGGCAAGGTGAGCAAGTGTGACTGTCAACTCTGTGAGTACAGAGTTCATGCAGGAGGCAACAGCATCAGCAGTGGTGCCTGGGACCATAGCAGGGCAGCCGCGTCACAGCATAACTTCTCATTCCACAGTCATCATGCATCCTTCGCAGAGAAATGCGTCCGAGATACAGAATGCTAGTACTTTGAATAGAGATAAAATTGCACTACAAAGAATATTACTCATAGAGAGCCCTTTAGGGGCTATTGGAGAGGGGCGCAGCACAGGTGAGGCTCTGCTGGTTGGGGTCCACAGTACTTCTGGAGAGTACTGGTAGGCCCGCCTCACCGCGGAGCTGAGAAGCCGAGGCGTAGCTGCTCTTCACAGCTTGCGGTCTTGCCATCAAGCAGCAATTATCCTTCAAAACCAAAATCATCCAAACAAAAACCACCCAAGCAATCTCCCAGCATTAAAACTTGGGGAGGAAACGCCCAGGAACAGGCATTTAAAAAAGAAGAAGAAATGGGGCTGTGCATAAAGCCTTGTGCAAAGTGCCTCCTTTCCCTTGCTAATTTGCCACTGAGCAGCCTGGCACAGCTGTTCGACCTCTAGATTCTCCAGCCCTAGACTCACATTTCTAGCAATGCATCCAATTTTGCATCTCGTTGAAACTAAATGAGATAGAGACATCTTTACATTCCTGCAGGTGGACATATACCTGTGTGACACCATCGCCTGCCTCTCTTCCTCTGACTCCGATGTGGAGTCATTTTCAATGTCTTCCTTTCTTCAAGGCAGCACCCACTCTAGCCATTGCTTCTCTGCATACCTTGCTCTCCTCAAACATGACTGTCCCCTCACTTCTCCCACCCTACAACAGGTCCTGGGCCTAGACTGAAACAATAGTTCCTTGCAGTTTCTCCCCAACCCAGCTCCTTCATTTCCACACAAAGCAGTAAAGAATTATCTCCCACCAACAGCTGTTTTCAGTAATCAGAAGGTGAAGTTCTGTGACTAAGCTAAATGTCGCCCCTGCTCAAGGCCTGAACTGCTTCCTAGTTGCTAGTTCTAGCAAATGGAAATTTCCAAATACCATTTATTATGTTTTTTGTTAACTGCTCTGAAAACTTTCAAGCATCAGCCCACATTTTTCTACATATTGGATTCAGTGGGTTTTGTTTGTTTGGATTTGGTTTGGGGTTTTTTTTTTATTTTAATTTTTTTTAAGTCTCCCTGTATCCCCAGCTGGCTTGGAACTCACTATGCAGACCAAACTGGCCTCAATCTCAGAGATGGGTCTGCCTCTGCTTCCTGAGAACTGAGATTAAAGGCATGCACCACCACCACGCCTGGCTCCCAGTTCAAAGTTGTCATGCCATTTGGTACCAGCAGACACCACATGCTTAAGTCTCCTTCTGCTGGTGCTCCTTCCCACTGTGGCAGAGGATACCTGTTATCCCCTGTATCCTCCATTCGCCTCTTCTTTCTTAAGAGGATATTTGACTTTCATCTGGACCCATGGCTGCCCAAACTCCCTTTCAACTAGGAATGTCCATGTAGCTAAGCACTAGGCAACACATAAGCCAAAATGCTGAATGTTACATATCATGAGTGACTGTCACAGAAAAAAGCACTCATATTTTCAACCCTTCTTCCTTCCTACTAACTAAAAGGCAAATGTGATGCTGGCACTTGGGCAGCTGTGCATCATCAAGTGGAAGTTAAATGTGGAGTTTGGTATCACAAGACAGAAGAACCACTGACATTGCAGGAAGCTGCTTCAGGCCTTGAATACTTGTTCTGCCTTACTGTCAAAAAGGGGGGATCCACTATGTCTCACCACTAGGTTTTATGGCTCTTACTGTCACTGTGGACTCAACCCGTCTGTCTGCCCATCTTTTTGCTTCCAATTGCTGCGTCTTCCTCTGCCCAGTTTGTTTGCTCTTTTCTCATTCTTATCTCAAAATGTTAGCTTTATTTCTTCCTTTAAAACACAGCTTCTAGCTGAGTGTGGTGGTGCACACCTTTAATCCCAGCACTTGGGAGGCAGAGGCAGGTGGATCTTTGTGAGTTTGAGGTGAGCCTGGTCTACATGGTGAGTTCCAAGCCAGCTAGGGCTACAAGGAGATCCTGTCATACACACACACACACACACACACACACACACACACACACACACACACAAAGAAAAACCATAATTTCTGGGGTAGAGTGATGGCTTAGTGGTTAAGAGCACTAGCTGTTGCTGTTCTTGCAGAAGACTCAGGTTTGAATCCCAGCACCCACATAACGATTCCAGCTCCAGTGGATTTGACACCCTCTTCTGACCTCTGTGGGCACTGCACGGCACAGATGCACTTACATACATGCAGGCAATACACTAATACAAATAAAAATAACAATAATAAAATATTTAAGTTAAAAAAATCTCCACAGCTTCTGAGCTAGAGAGATGGCTCCACAGTTAAGAGCATTTTGCCGGGTGTGGTGGCGCACACCTTTAATCCCAGCACTTGGGAGGCAGAGGCAGGCGGATCTCTGTGAGTTCAAGGCCAGCCTGGTCTACTTAATGAGTTCCAGGACAGCTGGGGCTATAGGGAGACCCCGTCTCAAAAAGACCAAAAAAAAATTGAAAATAAAGCTTTAAAAATAATAAGCCGGGTGTGGTGGTGCACACCGTTGATCCTAACACTCAGGAAGCAGAGGAGGAGCTCTGTGAGTTCAAGACCAGCTTGGTGTACATAGTGAGTTCCAGGCCAGCCCCACTACAGGAGACCCTGTCGAGAGAGAGAGAGAGAGAGAGAGAGAGAGAGAGAGAGAGAGAGAAAGAGAGAGGAAAATAATAATAAATAAAACACAGCTTTAGGCCCAAACATGAAAAATGGTTTCCACTGCTCAAGTTACTTAATCCAGTTGCTCATTTCTCAACACAAATACATACATCTATTTATCTAGTTCAGGCATGGATAAACAAAACAAAAATAACCTAACAGATTTCTAAACAAATTTCCAACAGCTTTTGCATCTAAACACAGACTTTTCGCTTTGAGCAGGACTTCCCACAGCCTCACTCCCATGATGCCTCGTCCACCAGAACTCTCGTGGGATGTGTTGTCTTAGAGCTGATTTGCAAGCGCACAGCACAGCTCAGGGTGTCAGAAACTTCTAATTCTCTCAGCATGCCTCGGGCAGTGGCTGGCAGGTGGTAAGTGGCATTGGACACATGTATATGCTATTACATACATTGTAACAAAACTTCATGGCTTTTCTTTCTTTCAGGCAGAGTCTCCCTGTGTGGCACAGGCTGGCCTCAACCTCACAATTCTCCTGACTGCTGGGCTCTCAGATGAACGCCACCATGCCTTGGTTTTATGAATTTTAAAAAATGGGGCTGGAGAGAAGACTCAGAAGTTCTTCCCGAGGACCCTGGTTTGGGTCCCAGAACCCACATGACTGCTAACAAATACCTGTAACTCCAGCTCTAGGGGATACAACACCCTCTTCTGGCTTCTGTGGGCATTGCATTCACAGGTGCACTTACTTATATGGAGGTAAAACATTTATACACATAAAATTAAAATAAATAAATAAAATTTGTAACTTTCAAAAGTTATTCTGAGCACTTCCTCCTGGTGACATTACAACAAGGAGTCAACACACTGGGAGATACCATTGGAATTTTACAAACAACACAATCTATGACCATAAAGTAACAAACTAGAATTTCTTGTATGGCTCATAAGGATGGCTCAAGGTGAGTTACTTCTACAGTGATTTGGGAACTCACTTTCTAAAACTTAACTGTCACCTGAGCTGTGGTTGTTCCAGGGCAAGAACATGCACCTCTTCTACCCCGACCTGGCCACTGCAGCCACCTGCTTTGGCACTACGGCCAGGTCTCTGTTTATAGTTTTAGGCACTCGGGCTGCTGCTAACAAAGCACCACAGAATGGGAGGCTTAGAAATAACAGAAATGATTTTTCAAACAGTTCTTGGACCTGGAAGTCTGGGATCAGGGTGCCAGCAAGGTCAGGTTCCAAGGAACCCCCTCTTCCACCGCAGCAGGAGGTAAGCAAGGGTTCTCTGGAGTCTCTCAGGGAGCTCTAATCCCGTTCACAAGTGTTCTACCTGTCATATTGTAGAGTCCTACCTCCAGATACCATCACAATGGGGCTCAGATTTCAACATATCAACTGGGGGAGGCAAGAACCTTCACCCATCACCATAGACTCAGCTAGGAAGACCATGAGGCGAGTCTCTGCAAAGCCTTGGGGCTGTGTTACTCCAGTACCCTCACTTCTGCCTTCAAGTTTAGTTTCTTTCAAGGTGCAACTAAGTTAGATTTCATCAATGTGTTTTCTTCCCCAAACTGTCCATTCTTTATGCATGACTCACCAGTAGGGACTGGAAAAGTTAGGGCAAGATGATGTTCTTTGATGTCTCATAAAAATCAGCAGAAAAGAGCATTCTGATCCTACGATAGCATTATAAATATATCCCTCCCCCCCTTTAAAAAGTTCAGTAGTCCAGATTTAAAGTTTTAGGCAAAGGAAAGGTTTATACAGTAGTATCCTAGAAGAATATTTAAGTTATTCTATAATTTTATTTTATTGTGACAGGGTCTCACTACAGAGCCCTGGCTGACCTGGAACATGCTACATAGATCAGACTGGCCCGGAACTCATGGAGATCCACCTGCCTCTGCCTCCCAAATAGTGGGATTAAAGGCATACGCCACCATGCTCAGCCTATGTTAGAATTTTGAATCGAGAATTTTAGCATATTTTAAGAAATTTCAGTTTCTTGATTTTTAGGATCACATATGCCATGCGCATATACCCAGACCCCTGATCTCAGAAAGCAAGCCTCCTTCAGTTATGAAGAAAATATTAAAACTGAACCATGATACCAAATAGGATAATCACAGCCTAATATTTTTAAGCTGAAAAACATTTTACTTGAATTCAAAAGAAATGCATTCTGAAAAATATTAAAAGATTTCTACTGAATATTCTTTTTCATCTTGTTCTCTACAGTATGAAGTCTAATCATATAATAGTTCTACTAATATGGTATTGATGATCTGGTACTAGAATCTGATATTTCATCTTTTTAACTGTTCTAATTGATTGTTTTAGGCCACTGTTAATTGTACGAACTTTTATTACAAAGACTTGTGGTCTTCAGGAGCAACTGTTTCTTCTCTGCTGAAGCTGGGCTTTCCACTATGAGGGCTGAAGCACACGCTGTGGGTGAGTTCTCTGCTCCAGGAAACCTACTGGGAAGCGTCATGGAGTAGGAGGTACACTGCCTGGTCCAGCTCGCCACTTCCCTCTCTCTGTAGGGCATCTGCTCGTACATTAGCGTTATCACTTGCTTTGACTTCCCCCTGATATAACGATCTGAAAACAACAATGAGCGGGCTTAAAAATATAAACCCTAATTGAGGCTGTAATTAAATTGTATTCTAAAGAAGATTAAGGAAAATGAAAATTTAGCAAAGTGGTGAAAACAAAAGACTGTTGCTAAATATACTCTAAGTACGTGAATCACTAATATATGATGAAATCATACCATACACTGGCATTACATTTTTCATATTAAATTCATTATTGGAATTTTCTTTAAAAGCCATTCATAGCCTTCAATAAATCCACCAGCACAGGCACACAAAGATGGGGAATAAATTAGACCCAGAGATGTTATCCTAGACGTATGACCATGCCTATGACTAAAGAGTTAAAGTAATTTACATAGTATGGCTCAAATCTGTTAAATGAACCACTGTACGGGAACATTGAAGAATGCAGGAGACAGGGAAATGCACAGTTGCTGTGTTTGTATGTGTCTCTCCAAACGTTTAGTGTTGTCAATAAGAGAGTATTAAGAGACAGACCTTATCTTTAAAGGGGGGGGGGCGTCTTGGAGAGATGGCTCAGTGGTTAAGAACACTGCTGCTCTTACAGAGGACCAGGTTTCAGTTCCCAGCACCCACACGGCAAATCACAGCCATCAATAACTCCTGTTCCAAAGAGTCCAACTCCATCTTCTTGCCTCTGCAGACACTGTATGCATGTGGTGCACATACACCCATACAGCCCTCCCCCCACACACACATGTATGCTTGTGCACACACAATATAAGAATAAATGGATCTTAAAGAGGAGTGCTTACAGGGAACATTGCAGAAGAGGAGGCAGATGGTAAGAGTCAAGGGTGGGGAGGAGTGCTCTGAAACTTTATCTTCAGATATGACCCAACCACCTCAATCATGAACACACAGCATCTATAAAGACCTGCAGAAGAGTGACTGGTCCCATCAACATTCTACCATGGACAGGGAAGGTGCTCACAAGGCCCCTGCCTTCCTGAGGAGCTACTGGCAGTTAATGGTTTTAAGGGAAGGGGGCAATATTTTCTTCAGTGGTATGGCCACTGATAAGTTGTCCATTCTGGAGTAGATAACCCCTACCATGTGTGGGTCTCTCTTCCCTTGTGGGCCGTTGGCCACCAATCCACAAGAACAAAGGGAGCAGAGGTGACGAACAGGGTTAGAACAGCCATGAGTACAATGGAAAGACCTTCCAGGAGTCAGTTTCAGTGAGACAGCTCGTTTATTCAGGGGGTTGAAGGGAAGATATAGGGTGAAGACAGCAGCCAAAGCTTTACCTGATAGGTGTTCATAGTATGCTTTATTTACATGTGGCAGGAGGACCCTATCATCTGGCCATAGGGCTATGCCTAATTATCACATAGAAAAAAACCTGGGGGCAGTTTTATCGCAGGTAACTATGCCAAAGGTCATGTTTCAAATAAGGCCAGGCATCTGAGCTGGAGGCACTTTCCAGATAAGGTCAGGCAGAGAGCAGGAAGCCCCCACTGAGAAAGGGAGTCCTCCATACAGCGCCAAGCTCCTTAGAGCTTTCTGGACATGGTGGACTACAACCTTAGCAGCAGGGTCCCCCAACAACCATATTCACACAAGCAACCCTAATTAAACTCAGTGGGAAAAAAAGACCTGAAAGCAGGGGAGGCTAGTTGAAAAAATGGGGTTCAGAGGTGGGGGTCGGCTAAGAGAGCAATAGGGCAAACAAAACAATGCACTGCATATATGCACGAAATTGTCAAAAACAAAGATAAATATTTTTAAAAGAGGCGATTAGGCCATCAAGCTTCTCCCTCATGAACAGCATCTAGGCCCTCAGGAAAGAGCGTCCGGCAGGTAGTCTCTGGCTAGCCTTCTTCCCACTCCCCAGAAAGACGGCCTTTCTCCCCTGCAGAGGACGAAGCTTCAAAGCTCCACCTTGGGGAGCCAAACTTGTGGTGCTGCCAATAACAACCAAAGCTGCTGGTTTACCGGTCTCCACAACCATGAGAAAATTAATTTCTGGACTTTGTAGGTTACTCAGTCTGGAGTATTGTTATTGCATCACAAGGAGTTTGGGTGGATAGGCAAGCAGGCAGACAGTGGATGCCACACTGCTAATATCTGCTACCATAGAGAGGTACAACTGAAATACACAAGGAAACGGAGGGAAACTAGCTTTTCTTTAGCAGAACACCCCATCAAAACAACCTGCTGCCATTCAGACAGGGACGAAGAATTCCAGGAATGGTGCTGTCATTAGCCATCTACCTATGAGTCTTTGAACAAGTCAGGTAGTCTGCCAGGGCCTGAGTCTCTATGAACAGCGGTATGAGCCTATCCGTTCAGACTGCTTCATGGATATCAAAACACACCACAACCTGTGAGTCATGCTAACACAGCCAATCGGTATTCTTCCCAGACTCCTCTTCTGAGAAACGATCAAGGAAATTGCCACTTTGGGTTCTGGGACCAATTTTATAAACATCTCATGTTCTCAAGCCTTCTTCCAGAAGGAGATTGGAAAGCTCCTAAAGACACACTCTGTGTTCACTTGGATTTCTATGTGTGATGAATTAATAAAGTACTTGCTGGGCATAACTGTTGCATACACAAACTCCCAGTGGCTGTGTCTACATGCTTAAGACCTGTGCAAGATTAAATCAACCAAAACTTTGGCCTAAAAGGGGAGGGGCTCATGAAGGGCTATTGGCAGAGGATGGCCCTGGCTGCTGGTGGGGTACAGTCAGTTTTCCTCAGGGAGATGTTCCAGGAGAGATCTCACATGCTCCAGTAGATGGTCCTATACTCATGCACATACAGATAGCACTAAATGAACCCAGAGGGCTTAAAAACAAAGCACATGAGGGCTGGGGAGCTGGCACAGTCGTTAAAGGCTCAGGCTCACAGCCAAAAAGATAAAATCAAATCCCATGAAGTACATGAAGTTGGGAGGGGAAGAAGTTGGGGTAGGGGAGGAATTGAAGGGGAGAAGTTGGAGGTTGGATTTGATCAAAACACATTGTATGTATGTTTTAAATTCTTAAAAATAAAATGAATTTTAAAACACAAAAAAAGAAAATGAACACTGATGTTTCAACTACAATTTACTAGCAGTGGAAGTCATGAGAAACGGTCAAATCTTGAGTGTTTCTCTAACTGCCCATCACTTTGTTAAGGAATAATAAAGATAGTGCTGGAAGATTTGAGCATGTTTTGAACATGGCACTGAGGAGATGGCTCAATGGGCAACATGCTTGCTGTGCAAGCACAAGGGCCTGAGTTCAGATTCCCTAGCACCCATGTAAAAGCTGGGAGCAGTGGTGCATGCCTGTAACCCCAGCGCTGGGGGATGGTGACCAGAGGATCCAGGGATCCACTGACCAGCCAGTCTAACCAAAATGTCAAGCTTCGGATTCAGTAAGAGACCCTGTCTCAAAAATAAAATAAAATAAAATAAAATAAAATAAAATAGAGAAGCAATTGAGAAAGACATCCTGACAACCTCTGGCTTCCACACACACCTGTACAGGGAGCAGCGCCCCCACCCTGCCCAGCCCTGAACCCCCCCCGCAAGGTTTGAGCACAAAGCTATTCAAGTCTTTTCCAAGATTATTTTCCCTAATCTTACCTCTTAGCCATTTCTTCCCTCCAAATTTCCTTCATAACTGCTTCAAACCCTATCACTCTTAACACCTTTCATTTCTGACACTTTTACAGTGTCTAACTTTCTTCAGGGATGTGTGCACTCTGTGTGCTGAGCCACCACTCTGTGTCCTATGGAAGGCAGAACTCTGCTGTGAACTTCAGCCCTTGGGGATATACGCTGGGCACTATCTTTCCCCTGGAAAAGAGGACTAGCTTAGAGGTATGGGAATCTTGTTTTCCCATTCCTAACTTCAGGAGTTCATCCTCCTCCCTCTTCCCCACCCCCACCCTAGTGTAGCCCTGACTGAGCCTCTTGCCCGCCGTGCAGAACCCTGGGCTGTGTTGTTTCTCCAGGTGCTTGTCCAGGAACTCTGCATGGCTGATCCTTGCCTCTTGGTCTCTACTCAGAGGCCAGCTCCTCAGAGAGACCTCTGACGCCACCCTCCAAGCCACCCTCCGCTGCACTGAGTTCCCTGTCTTGCTTTGCTTCTTGCTCTGGCACTTATTCCTACCACCAGCTAGGCATTTGCTTGTTTGTGTCCTCACCTGGAACTTCAGCCCCATGAGAGCAGTCTGGGTCCAGACACTGGGGGCATGGAATATACACTCAGTAAATATTTACTGAATGAATGAATCAAAAAAGAAACATTATCAGAAAGCTTCAAGTTTGCTCTTTGACATGGTGTAAATGAAGCAGACTACTGAAAGATGCTGGGAGTCAATTTACAATTTCACTGCTTCAGAAAGTTGCCCGGACTAAAATAGTCTGCAATACTCCTAATTAGAAACTAGAAATTATGGGCTAGATTTGGAATATTCTACTTGGAGTCTGTGGGGAGTGGTGGGATATGGGGGCAACTCACTGGTTCCAAGTGACAAGCAGGGACAGCAAGCAGAAAGCAGACTGCTCAGGTGGAGACCTTGGAACATCAGCCTCCCCCCCAGCAGGAAGTAGCATCAAGGGGGCCACCCACAGCATTCTGACAAAACTATAGAAGCAATCACCCAGACGTGGGCATCTCACTCAAGTCTGCCCAGCTGCGGGGGCTACTGTTCTGTCACCCTGGACAGGCTCCATACTGGCATTACAGCATTACATTACATTACCGTCGAAAGTGAGAAAAGCCAAGAACAAGCCAGAAGTCTGCATCAAGGAGTTAAATTAACAGCAGCAGCCGCAGCAAGGCAGCGTCCATTCACTTCTAACCAATGTGCTTCTGAAAAGATAGGACAGCACCCAGACAGAACGGTACTGAAATCTAACAAGTTTGGGCAATGACTGCTTTGTATCTGAAACAATTAAGGAGCAGGGCAGGGTTAGAAGACATGGGTTCTTTGAAATAAGAAGTTGAACTATGCAACAGATTGGTACCCAAGGATACTATAGGAAACAAAGATAAAAAGGTTAGTTGAGACTCCCATCCTCAGACCTCTTGGGGTAAGTCTACAGCGCAGCCCTCCGCGCTTTGACTCCCCAAGCCACATTCACCCTTCCATCTCCCCCGCTGTTCTCTACTCCTAGTTTGGGCCCTGCGCCATTCCTAGTCTTGGGGCCCCAGACACCTGGGGAACCAATACTGCTTCCTGATCCTTTTCACCCAGAACAACTTAGTCCATTTTTTGGGACCCAGGAGCACCGCTTCTGGACCTGGCCCCGCCCT
>NW_008354184.1:214255-221263 GCF_000622305.1 Nannospalax galili | reverse complement strand
CCCCAATTCTATCCAAAGGAATACTGACAATGGATTGCTGTAGATGAGGAACAGCTGATCCTCCTGGAACAGGGACCTCTGGCTGACTAGATTTATCAGAAGGACAGATGGGGGCAATAGATGGGGGTCCTGACAACACAGTGGACATTGGCAGGGATGACAGAGTATGGAGGCTCTAGAGGGAGAAGAAGGCTGTTTATCTGACGAGTTTATATTCATACTCAGATGCCACGGAACTCAGAAAGTAAGTGACTGTGACCAGTAATAGTCATATATATAGAGATTAGAAATGCATGTGAAAACGTCTCAATGTCAATAGGCTTGGAATGAATTTTTCTGTATGAAATTGTGTGTTTTGACAACGAAGTGGAGATCTTTTTTAAATGTTAAAACCTCATTTAATTTTATGTCTTATAGAGTTTATAATGAGTAAAAGATTGTACAAGCGTAATAATTCATCTGTAAACCTAAAAATGTACAGCCAATTTTGAAAGAGATGTACCCTAGCTCAGAAAAATGTTATTGAATAGGTTAATGCTGTTGTAATGAAATGCTTCTTCTAATTGAAAAAAAAATACATTTTATTGAAAAAAAATGTAGGAAACGACATATCTTAAAATGAAGTGGAGATCTTCTTTAAAGGGTAAAAACTCATCCAATTTTATGTCCTACACGGCTTTTACTGAGTTCATTATTGTATGACTGTATTAATTCAACTGTGAACCTAAAAATTTACAGCCACCTTTGAAAGAGATGTATCCTTGCTCTGGAATGTGTTACTGAATATGTTAAAGCTGTAATGAAATGCTTCTTAAAAAAAAACAACTTGAAAATAAAATTTGAAAATTAAAAAAAAAAGGTTAGTTGAATCATAAAGTGAAAAGGAAACTATGTACTGTGCTAATTGGGAATTTTTTGGTTATAAGTGACAGAAATTCAATGAACTGAGTAAAAACATCAAGGGGAATGCAGAGGTCAGGACTAGATGGTTGGTGCACCAGGTCTCTCTTTTCCTCTGCATTTCTGCTCCCTTCTGTGTAACACCTGCACTTTCTCCTCTTAGAGGATTGTGTATTAACACAGCCACCTACCACTCCTGATTCACACCTACATTTGCAGTCTGAGGCCTCCCTCTTCCTTCCTTTGCCAAGTTCATGAGGATGACTGACTGGCTCAGCTTGAAGCAGCCACATGCCTGTCACTAAGCAGAAGATGGGATGCTACCATGAGCAATCCCCACTAGGAAAGCATAGCCTATAACAAAGTATTATTAATAAGTTCATACATTAAAAGAACAAAAGTCTAGAGAGAGGGCAGGATCAATATGACAGAATGAGGATCAAGTAGAAAGCTAACCTGATGAGTCCTCTCAAATACATGGTAAAGACTAGGAGCCAAAAATTACCAGAGCAGCTATGCAAGAGACCAGTGTCTGCAGTCATTTAATCATCTCTCATTTCAGAAACGGTTCTAAGCACTTGAAAAGAGACAAAGTCCCCGAGCACGTGACACTTGTGTTCTATTTGCTGAAATACCCAATAAGAATCAATAAGGTAATTTCAAACATACAGACATAATGTTCTAAAGAAAGCATGGAAGGGTGATGTGCTGAACATTAATGTGGGGTACAGTCATGGCAAGTCTTAGGAAGTGGTACAGCCAAGTCTTCAACAGCAAGAAAGACCAGCCCTTGGGCAGCAAGAGCCAGGCAGCAGAACAACTCCAAATTTGGGTGCTCAGGAAGGCCTTCCTCAGACAGAACCCCTCCTGCCCTGCCCTGAACATAGGCCTGGGCTTCAGACTTGCAGAGCCACTTGCAGAGCACCTTAAATGTGTCCTTCATAAAATGCCATAGTTTGCATTTGCCCGTTTAATAAATGTCTTTTCCTTCATCAGACTCCAACATCTACAAAGGCTAGAGCTTCACTTCTTGTTCCAGGACATTTAAGAAGTTTATGAAATGGATAAATAAGACAGGGAAGTGATTCCCAAATGCTGGGAAGGAGATGTGGAAATAAGCAAATTCAAAGGTCTTGGGCACTGAAGTCCATCACTAGAAAGATGTACATGGTAAGAACTTTAGAAAGACATGTGTTAGCCTTCAAACAACACTTAGAAAATCTGATGCTCCCATTTCATTCCAGACCCACTCTCCTACCCAAATCACTCCTCTTTTTATATTCCCTTTGTAGTGAGTTTCACCTCCACTCTAAGTTGGAAATATGAACGTATACCTCCCCAATTCAGTTATCAAGCTTATCAGTCACACCTACTAAGTCTATTCTCTCCTCTCTATCTCCCTTAGTTCGGACCCTGGATCATTTATTGTCTGTGATAGCCTAAGTTATTTACCTATCTTCCCCCCAACCTTCCATTCTACCGTCTAACATGCCTCAAAGGGAACAGGGGCAGGAAGAAGGTGAGAAGTACCTTAAAAAAACCCTCCAGTCAGGGGGTTGGGAGTGTATCTCAAGTGGAATGCTTGCTTAGCATGAGCAAGGTCCTGCGTTCCATCCCAACACTGCAAAAAATAAACAAAACAAAAACCCTTCTGTCAACTTGGCACAGTAAGGTCACGCTTCAAAGAACTGCTCTGTTCTTCTCCAAATACACAGCAATAATAGACACTGCCAATTTCAAAAACAAGATTAAAAAAAAAAAAAAACTCCACAGAGAAATATAATTTGAAAGCCTTGTGCAGGGCTAAAGCCATAGGGCTGCCGGCTCTTGATCTGGCAGCCCAGACTCAGCTCCTCAAAGCTGGTCTCACTTTGATGTGATCCGGGAGTCTGTGTTTATGAGAGGAAAGGGAGGAGGAGAGCCTATAATGTGTTTAGGTGGATCTAGAAGCAGAAAGACACTCCTACAGCCTTAATGCGCAGAATGAAGCTAAGCCACCTGCTGGCTCAGGCCTGGGTCTGATACCTTAGCTTTACTGCAGGGCTTGCACTCTGCCAGGCCACCTCAGTAAGGAAGACCTGGACTGGCCAGAAGGGAGCGGGAAGAGAAAACTAATAACGCGAAGGAAAAGTGAACAGGGTAGCTGTGGGAAGGACCTCCTACTCAGTAAGCCTGAAGCCATCATTCTCAATCACATTAGACCATCAATAAAACCAATTTCATCCCAAATGAAATGTCTATAGGATCTTCTGTGGAATCAATATTCTATAGGATTTTAGATTTCTCTAACAAATATTTTTAAATAAACTACTGAGAAATTAATGTAAGGCCAGGGAGATGGTAAAAGTGTTTGCTATACAAGCCTGACAGCCTGAGTTCTATCCCTGGAACCCACATAAAAAATCCAAACACAGTGATGCACATGTGTAAGCCCAGCATTCATACAGCAAGATGGGAGGCCAAGTCAGGGGAATCAGCCAGAGGCTCATGGGCTAGCTAGCCCAGAGCAGAGTATAGAAAAGAGAGAAATCTGCCTAAGATAAGGTGGAAGGGGGGCTGGAGAGATGGCCCAGTGGTTGAGAGCACTGGCTGCTCTTGCAGAGGACCTGGGTTCAGTTCCCAGCACCCACATGGTGGCTAACAACTGTCTGTAATTCCAGTTCCAGGGGATCCGACAGCCTCTTCTAACCTCCTTGAGCACTGCAAGACATGGGTGCACCCACCTACATGCAGGCAATACACTCCTACACATAAAAAATTAAAATAATAATATTTTTTATAAAAATAACAAGGTGGAAGGAAAGGACTGAATCCCAAAAGTTGTTCCTTGACCTCCACATACATGCAGGTGGCACACACACACACACACACAAAACACATGCACGCACACATGGTATTTAAAAAATAAACACAAGACTCATACACATAATAAGAATATGAAATTATTAAACAAAACAAAGATGAGGAAAATGAATAAAACAAAACAGAAATGAAACGAGAATGTATGGATGTGATGGAGTGATGAAACATCCCAGCTATGAAACTAGTCATTGAGATTTTTTTTAATCAAAATACAAAACAAAAATACCCTTCAACATCCTAGATTCAAACAGATGAAGAGAGAATTGGTGGATGCAAAGCAGGACCAAGGAGTTCTTCCAAAATACAGCAGAGCACCAATGGCAAAAAAGGTTAATTAAACATCACAAGGTACAGACTGCAAAGCCCTAGTATTGATCTAGAAGTTTCAAAAGGAAGCTAAGGAATAGTAAAAAAGCAATGTTCAGAGAGACAAATATTGGGAATTTTACAGGTAAGCCATGAATCCTCACATTCAAAATGATCTCCAAGATGCATGTGTGGTACCGTCAACCTGGCCAAGAATCTATGGTTTGGGAACCTACTACTATTATTTTCTAATAAATGGACATAGTATCAAACTGCCCTCTACATGCCTATCTCCATACCCATTGATTAGTGCAGCTCTAAGACCTCATGCGAGAAGTTTCTTTGTGCAGTACACAGTGCTTAATGCAGAAACTCACAACTGGTTAAAGTGTGGAGAATGAGCACCTGTAGAGTGCTCAGACACAAATCTGTATCATGCCCCACTTCCCCCAAGGTTCAGGAACCATCATGGAGGAAGGGGTGGAAAGGCTGTAGGAAGCAGAGGTCAGGGAATCCTGAAGCAAAATAACGTCTTCTGGATATGGCAGGACCTCTGCACACATGAATTCACAGCAGCTGTGGTTGCCTGCACAAGATCAAGCTGGTCAACAGTCTAGCACAGAGGGAAGAGGTGCACGAGCCCCCACCCCTAGCAGAGGCTGAGGCCTCTGGAGGGAGGGAGAGTGAGTTTTCTTGAAGTGTATAACCCCTCATAGGCAGACCACGCTCCAGAGGATGACCCCACATCCAGCACAAATTGGAATCAGCAAAAAAAGGACCCAAAGTTGAGAAGGATTGGGCGGGGGTAGATGAGGAAGGAGCTAAGGGGAGGAGTGGGGGTGAGTGATTAAATGTATTGTATCCCTTATGGAATTCTCAAATATTTAATAAAAATATTACATTAAAAATGTATCTTGAGCTGGGTATAGTGGTACAGGCCTTTAGTCCCAGCACTCAGGAGGCAGAGGCAGGTAGGTATCTGTGAGAATGAGGCCAGCCTGGTCTACATAGCAAGTTCCAGGCCAGCTGGGCTTACAAGGAAATCCTGTCTAAAAAAATAACTTATTTCCAGTCAGGCATAATAGTACATAGCTGTAATTCTAGCATGCAAGAGAATTACAAGTTCAAGGCCAGCCTGAGCTACATAGGAGAACCTGTCCCCCGAAATCCAAAGTTGGGCTAGTAAAATGGCACAGTGGGAAAGGCACTTGCTGCCAGACTGACAACCTGGGATCTATCCCCAGGACCCACAGGGTAGGATAACAATTTAATTGTTTATTATGTTGAGAGAGAGAGGAGAGAGAGAGAGAGAAAGAGAGAGAGAGAGAGAGAGAGAGAGAGAGAGAGAGAGAGAGAACAGCTTGCAAGAGTTGGTTCTCCTTTTCTACCATGTGGATCCTGGGGATTGAACTTAGGTCATTAGGCTTGGCAACTAGTGTCTTTACCCACTGAGCCATCTCATTGCGGTCTCTGCCCAATTAAAAAAAATCCAAAGGCTCAATGGTTGTGTTTGTCTTGCGTGTGCAAGGCCCTGGGTTCTATTCCCAGTAACTACAAAATGGGGGGTGGGGGTGAGTCAACCCCCATGCAAGATCAATAAAAATAAATCTACACCTAGAACCATGTAGAAAAATAGAAGAATCACACTTTGAAGTCCCTCCCAGATGGCTTCTAAAGAAGAAAAAAAGAAATTTACCTATCATTTGATTTTCAGGTTAAAACAGTAATGGACCTGTCTCTCTGGGCTGTAGGTAGGCACCGTACTGTTGAATTGAGCCAAGCTCATGATGTCCTATATTTGGACAGCATTTTCCTTATCAAGGAGAAAATTATTAGTGAGAAATAGTTGTCTAACATCTCATATGGTTAAACCTATGTCTGCAAGAATGTGATTCCTTGGACGGTTAAGAGTAGCAGTTTAGGGGGCTGGAGAGATGGCTCTGTGGTTAAGAGCACTGACTGCTCTTGCAGAGGACCTGGCTTTGATTCCCAGCACCCACATGGTGGCTATGAACGTCCTTAACTCCAGTTCCAGGGGAATCCGAAGCCCTCTTCTGACCTCCACAGCATTGCATGATACGGGTGCACTCACATACATGCAGGCAATACACTCATACACATAAAATAAAAATAATAAAGAAAATGTTTTTTTAAAAAAGAATAGCAATTTAGTCTATGAGTTATACTTTTCTTTTGGTTGCTTAAGACCATACAGGTGGCTAGCCAAAAGTATTATTTTTCCCATCAATGCCAGCTGAGGATCTCGTCCTAGGGAGTCTCTTGGGCTTAGGGGAGCTTGTGGTCCTTTTAGCCTCTCTTTTACCAGTGGTTTCATCTTTTGAGAAAAAAGTCAAAGGTCTTGCTTGACTGTGGCTTTGCTTGGAAGCACAGAGGAAGTGACTGCTCTGTGTTGACCTCATCTTTAGAATGGACACTGGTTAGAGTGGAGTCTCCATGTGTAAGATACAGAGATGATCTTAACAGCTTCCAACCTGGTCTTCGCAAATCATTGAAACCTTGATGTGGCTGCAGAGTAGGAGCTGGGATGGCTGCTGCCTCCCTGACTCCTCACCTCCCACTGCATGAGATGTGGGAAATGCCCAACTCCAATGACACGTGCACACTTTCAAAGTTGACCTTAGCTGGGCGTGGTGGCACACGCCTTTAATCCCAGCTCTCGGAGGCAGAGGCAGGTGGATCTCTGTGAGTTCAAGGCCAGCCTTGGTCTACATAGTGAGTTCTAGGTCAGCTGGGGCTACAGGGAGATCCTGTCTCAAAAAGACCAAAAAAAATGCACTGTGTTCTGGGCCCCAGTGAATGGATATCGAAAAATCAATTGTGAATCATATTGCTGTTTCTCTGTAGCATTGAGAAGTATTCTATACCAGTAAGAGGCTGGAATGATGACCCTGGACAACATACCAGATAATTATGTGAGAG
>NW_008354184.1:203106-214222 GCF_000622305.1 Nannospalax galili | reverse complement strand
GCAGAGGATCCAGGTTCGATTCCCAGCACCCACATGGCAGCTAAGAACCGTCCTTAACTCCAGTTCCAGGGGAATCTGAAGGCCTCTTCTGACCTCTGCGGCATTGCACCACACAGGTGCACTCACATACATGCAGGCAATACTCATACACATAAAATAAAATAAAATATGAAAAAGAATGTAAAAAAAAGAAGAAAGAAAAAGAAGAAAAGTGAATAGAGGGAAGACAGGCGGAGCCCTGCACTGGCTGAAATCCCTCATCACCTGGTGGAAACCTGACCACGCAGAGCTAAGAGCTGCTGGTGCCTTCTCCGCCTCAATGCATTGGTTCCTTCTGATAACAGAATTACACAAGTAAAGTAACATGTACATGTTGTGAATGGAACTTAAAGGCAGATCCAAGGAAGTCCTGGGGAGGAATTTGGTAGGATTTGTTTCTTGGAGAAGAATGTCATGGGCGGGGGGTCAGTTGACTTATAAAGAGGGGTTCACTAGGGGCTGCAAGTTCTAGGCAGCTCCTCTTTAGTCAAGTTATATAGCTATGTATCCATATGTTCTGCTTAGGATGGAATCAGGGCCTGAGAAGATGCAGAAACTCCCTCTTGGATGCCCTTACTTTGGCTCAAGGTCATAGTCATGTGGCAGTCTGCTAAGATGGCTTTCCCTGCCTCTGCAGCACCCCTGGCCTCAGGCCTTCCATGTGGGAGAACATGGTGTCGGGAGTACACTTGAGCCTGCCAACAAGGAAGCAGGGGACATAAAATGGAGGGCACGGGGACTGGAGAGAAGGTCCAATGGTTAAGAGCACTTACTCTTCTCTGAGGACCGGGGTTCAGTTCCCAGCACCCACATGCCAGTTTACACTTGTCCTTAACTCCAGCTTGAAGAGATCCATCTCCCTCTTCTCCTCTCTTTGGGCACTGCACACACATGGTGCACTTACATATATGCAGGCAAAACAGTCCATACACATAAAAGAAAAATTAAAAATAAAATAAAATGGAAGGCACAGAAGGCTCGGCCTCTTGATTCTCTTAGTCTTGTGCTCTTTACTTTTCAATGTCAGCCTTCCAAAGAGCACTTTTTTTGGATACAGAGTCTCATCTAGCCCAGGCTGGCTTCAAACTTACTATGTAGCTGAGGCTGGCTTTGAACTCCTTCTTCTCCTACCTCCATTGTGTCAAGCACCTTAGTTTTAAGGTGTGCTCTTTGGGCTGGGTATGGTGGTTCATGCCCATAGTCCCAGTCCTTGACACCTTATAGTTTGAGATAGGCTCTCTCACTGATTAGGCTAGATTGGTTGGCCAATGAGTCTCAGGGATCCTCTTGTCTCCATCTCCCTAGTGCTGTGATAACAGACATGCACCCAGCTTTTTTATGTGGGTTCTGGGGATTGAACTCAGTTCCTCATGCTCTCACAGCAAACACTTTACAGACTAGCCATTTCCCTAGTCCCCTCACAGTACTATTTGAGGGGCTAGAGAGAAAGCTCAGTAGTTAAAAGCACTCACTGCTCTTCCAAAGGACCTGGGTTCAGTTCCCAGCACCACATAGTGGCTAATAACCATCAGTAACTCTAGTTCCAGAGGATTTGACATCATCTTGTGGCCTCTACCAGCACTGCATGCACATGATGCAGTTACATATAAGCAGGCATAACTCTTTACACAATACTGTTTAATGCTATGTTATTCCTGACTATGAATAGATGGCTTTTACAAAACTGGCAACTGCTAATAAAATTATATAAATCTAATTTAATTATATCCCTAAACATTCCTGGCAGAATTTGAGAAGCAAAGAATTAACCAAATTCACAGAAGGAAAAAATAAATAAAACAATGAAAGAATTAGAATTCCCGGCACTAAATGATTGGCAAACAATGGAATGAACTTATGGGCACCATTGGCTCCTTCCATGACTTTGCTGTGGTTGGTAATGGTTTGAGTTGTCCCCTGAGGACTCCTGTTACTTAGGCTTCAGTCTGGCCTAGTGGGCAGGCTTCAGTTAACCTAGGTGTGTGCCCTGGGAAGAGACTGTGGGACTGAGGTGTCTCTGGCTTTCTCCTCGCCTGTGCTTTTCTTGTGATACCACCCTCCTTGAGGTTCTTGCTAGAGCCAAACCAGTGCTTGATACTTTGCCCTCAAATCTCTACAACTGTGAGCTAACGAACTCTCTTCTTTACAAAATTAGTCTGCCTTTGGTATTTCATCATAAGAATCAAAACTGGATTAATATCCCCTCCATTCTCTTTTTACTTATTCTTTTTCTTGTTATTTATAAGGATAATTTGTGATTATTATAAACAATAGAAAAGGTGACCACCCCACATACACATGAAAAAGCCACCCACCCCGTTTTGGGAGCACACTTACCGTTCAGTCAGCAGACAAGGCCTCCCTGGTGAATACTCACAACGAGCTCTATATCAATTGGAACACATATCCCAGGGAATGCAAATAATAAAGGACTCAGCTCTAACAGTATTAGATAGCCTTGACTGATGACTTGTTATGGGGCTGACCCTCAAACATGTCTCTAATCCTCACAACCACTCTCAGAGTTAATTACTAAGTCCACTTTACAAAAGAAACCCAGTAGAGTTTCAGGTGATGGCATAACGTAGCCAAAGTCACAATGTTGTAAGGAAGCTGGGATCAGTTCCATAAGATGAGCCCCACACCTCAGTTTCTTGAGTGACCTTGGCCTAGGATATGACGCTATTTTGTTTGCTGAAAATCCTGAGAGAATAATTCTGTTGGCACAGCGCTGGAAGCTCCCTTCATTTGTTTACTTTCTCTGTCGTCTATGTGTGCACAATGAACAGAGTTCTGTGGGAACACTAAGCAGTGGGCGAAGGTCACAGTCAATTCTAAATGAATCCATGTTTGGCTTCTTGTGCTCCTGATTACCCACACGGTTGTATTTGTTAAGGGAACCAAAGGCTAGCTAGAACATTTCACTACTTTAAGTAGAGATACTTTGCTCAAATACACAGAGATATAGCTTATAGCCACAGGTTATGATGACCCCAAATCTATAACATGCTTGTTAAAGGAAACTATTTGTTCATCAGAAATACCTGTTATAGGAAATCACGCTGCTTCCCTAAGCTACAGATGAACTCAAGGATCTGGTGTTAATAACCCATCACCAGTGAGCACAGCTACGCTGCATTTATCAGTCCGCAACCTCATTCCAGGTGTACCCTCTGTTGAGGTTTTTTACTAGTGCTGTCTGACAGGAGTAAGAAAAAACAAAATTCAGTCTGATCCACTGCAGAGCTAGAGTCTTCCCTGTGGTGCTTGGCTGTGGCTCCTCAGCCTCCTGCCACTCCAGGTCAAGTCTCTTTGGTTCCAAGGAGCGATACTCTCAAATTTTAGGTATTTGACGTTATAGCCTTGACACAGCTAATCTCATTTAAAGTGATTTGTCTTACTTTTTAAAAGATGTTTCTTTTTCTTGAACTCCTTTCTAGATAGCTCAGCTCTCTTCAGCTTATTAGAGTTCCTTGACAAGGGTAAAATCTCTTATTCTTTTCCCTCCTACCTTCCCTGGGTTCCCTTTCTGTCTGAACCTTTTCAGGAATCAGCTCTCTTCAGCTTATTAGAGTTCCTTGACAAGGGTAAAATCTCTTATTCTTTTCCCTCCTACCTTCCCTGGGTTCCCTTTCTGTCTGAACCTTTTCAGGAATCAGTACCTGGTGTTTTCTTTCCTTCTATGAAAATCTGAACTCACCCTCACCAAGAATTTTAATAATTTATAACCTAACATAAACATAAATAATGCATTATGTCTTCCAGAATCTCTGCTTCTATGGTTTAATTTATAGCTGTGACTGAAGGCTTAAAAGGCTTAGTTCTTAGTTCAAGACTTCTAAACTTTGGTAAGTAAAATAGGTGATTGGTGTGCGTCTAAGTTTTAGACAACAGAACAGAAAAGCGGCCTATGCATAAGCCAGCCCTGAATACAGGTTCGAGCTGCCTCATTTCCCAAGTAACTGACGACGCTGGAAAAGCAAAATGGCATGTTACCAACAGATGCCACTTCGAATAAAATTGCTTAGCATAGCTTTTTAACAACACCGAAAATTCGTCATTTAAAAATATATCCCTTTTTAGCCAGGTGTGATGGAGCACGCCTTTGGTCCCAGCACTCGGGAGGCAGAGGCAGGCAGATCTCTGTGAGTTCAAGGCCAGCCTGGTCTACATAGCAAGTTCCAAATCATCTGGGGCTACAGGGAGATCCTTCAAAAAGACAAAATAATAATGGTGGTGGTGGTGATGATGTATCCCTTTTTGAAAATATGCCCTTAATTTAAATATACATATATGTATTTATGCATGAAATGGCCTTGTTAAAGAAAATTAACTGCAAGTTCATGACTTATCTAATTCAGAATTAAAAGGCACATATTTCAAACCTATAATGCACATGTTCCCTAAAACTTGAATTAGTTTTAAAAGACCATCATATTTGTATGTGTATAATTTGATAGTATGAAAAATTTTACATTTCATTGGGCATTTTCCAGACAGTTTTAATTAAGTTTATTCTAATTGTTCAACAGAATTTCGTTAAGGTATTTTTAAGGCTCAGTTATGAGCCTTAAAGTATCTTAATAGAATATGCCTAAACAGTCTCAGGATATGTGAGTTCTAATTGTGTTCAGCCATTAATTAACTGTGCAGCCTTACCTACAAAAAATCTCACTGAGCTCTGGCTTATCATCTCTGTAAGAGATAATATTCCAGGCAGAGCCCCCAGTCCAAGGGGGGGGGCAGTGTTCTAACCAATAGATGCCTGAAGGCTTGGGTAGTACCAAACCCTAGCAATACTATGCTTTTCCTACCAATACACACTTAAGAAGTTTCACGCTCCACTTTTTAACAAGGTCTGCCCTCAGAGAAATGAGTTAATGAATCTCGACAATCTAGAAGGGAAACGCCCAACCCAATCTCCCCTAATCATCTGTTCAACTGAAGGTGGGACAGGACACACAGGAAGCATGGGAGGTATTCACTCCACAGGCTCCCTAAAGCACTGAGGCCTACTCACAGGATGCCTTCCCTGCTGGTCTCTTCAGGACACCACCAAAGAAAGACGTGTGTATCAAAATTCCTCCTACCTGTTCATCATAATGAAAGACTGAAGAGAGAGTGCCAACATCAACAATACATACAGGGACTGCAGGGACGTTGGAATCATCATGAATGCTTAAGATGCGGACGGCGCTAATGGGTACAGGGACAGCCTGCAGGGGAGCTAGGCAATGTCAGCAGAGGGACAGAAAAGCTAAAAAAAATCAAAAGGAAAAGCTGAAGATCAGATGTGCCATAACAGACACAAGAGTGCCTTTGGTGGCCTTACCGTGGACAGGACACGGCTGAGCAAAGAATCTGAGTTCGAGAGCATCTCGGTAGAAACCCAAACTGAAAAGCAAAGAGAAAAGAAAAGCATGACAAATAAACAGAGCAGAACAGCCACACGGGCAGCGCGACTCTGAGGTAATATATCGATGGGAATTAAGGAAAATGAGAGAAAGAAATTAACAGAAAAAATATTTGAAACAACAGCCACTGAAAATTCCCCCCAAATTAAAGCCAGACACAAACTACAGTTCAGAGGAGCCCAGAGAACTGAGCGGGTCATGTGCCAGAAAATGACCCTAGGCCTGTCATTTTCAAACTACATTAAATCAAAGATAAAGGGAAAAAAAATCCTGAAAGAAGCCAGAGGAAAAATGACTTTGCCTGTAAAGGAACAAAGACGAGAATTATATTCACCTTCTCCTCAGAAACCACGGAAGCAAGAAGAGAAGGGACACAAATATTTAAAGTGTTAGGAAAAAACCCACCAGCCTAGAGTCTGTACCCTATGAAACTGTCCTTCAAACATGAAGGAGAAATACTTTGTCCAACCAAAATCAAGGGAAGGTGCTACCTACATGCCTGTCTTGCAAGGAAGGGTCAGAGAAACGCTTTGGTGAGAAGGAGAACAGCTGCCTGAAAGAGGAGTGAGTGCACAGAGCTGAGCCAGGGAAGGTAAAACAAAAGCCTTTCTTCTCCTTATTGTTAGTGATCTACAACAGTTTGTTCAACATAGTAACAGTGGGGCCTCACTGTAGCTCACCTGGTGAGTGCTTGCCTAGCATGCATGAAGCCCTCAGTTCAATCCCTAAGTACCATTTAAGCTGGGCCTAGTGTGCATGCCCAGGTACTAGGGAGGTAGAGGCAGGAGGAACAGAAGCTCAAAGTCATTCTGGGCTACATAGTGAGTTCAAGGCCCATCCCACAATACAAAAGACCCTGTTAAAATAGTAATAGATGGTGACATATTTGATTATGTATGCTTGTATGTATATAGGTGATTATGTGTCAACAAAATGAATGACATCAATAATACAAGGACAAGAAGGGTATGAGTCCAGCCTGGTCTACATAGTGAGTTCTAGGCCAGCTGGGGCTACAGGAAAACTCTGTCTAAAAAAAAAAAAATACTATGGGACTGGAGAGATGGCTCAATGGTTAAGAGCACTGGACGCTCTTGCAGAGGACCAGGTTCGGTTCCCAGCACCTACTTCGTGGCTAACAATCATCCACAGTTCCAGGGGATCCAATGCCCTCTTCTGACTCTGAGGGCATTTGCACGACACAGGTGCACCTACCTATCTATAGGCAATACACTCATACATAAAAAATTAAAATAATAAAAGTAGAATTTTTAAAAATGCTAGCACTACCCGTGAGGTTGTTCAGTGTGTCATAGTCAGCTTTCCTTAGCTATAACAAGCACCATAGGTAACCAATTCATAGAGAAAAGGTTTACTTTGTGTCTCACCGCTGGCAGTTTCAGGCCATGATGACTGGCTGGCTCTGTTGCGTTGGGGTCTGGGATAAGGCAGCACATGGTAAAACTGAAAGAAAAGAAGGCGACAGGGAAGGGTCCCCCAGTTCTCTTCAAAGAGCAAAGACATGCTGCTGTTGACTAGAAAATACAACTTACTAACTTTGTGACATGCAGCAAAAGTAGCACTTAACGGGGACTGGTGGGGTGGCGCAGTGGGTCAAAGCACCTGCATCACAAATGAGGACCTCGGTTTGAATCCCTAGCGCCTAAGTAAAGCTGAGCATAGTGCACCTATCTGCAGTCCCAGTGCTCTACAGAGAAACAGGAGGTGGGACAGGAGAAGCCTCAAGAACTCCTGGACCAGCCAGGCTGGAGTAGACACAGGCAGATACCAAACACACTGTCTCAAAGCAAAGTGGAGGGTGAGGGCTGACATGGGGGTTGTCCTCTGACCTCCATACTCACACCGCAGCACATACACCCACAGTCACACACATGCACACACACGCGCGCACACACACACGCACACCCACACGCACCAACACACACCAACACCCACACACACACCAACACACATGCACATGCATGCACACACACCAACACCCACACACACACCAACACACACGCACACACACGCACACACACACCAACATGCGCGCGCACACATGCACACACGTGCGCACGCACCAACACACACACACATGCACACACACACGTGCACACACACACAGAGCACTTTGAGAGAAATTTATAACCCTGAACACATAGGTTAGAGGAAGAAAAATTAAGTCAATCTCCTAATTGTCCTACCTTAGGAACCTAGAAAAACCAACAACAAATTAAATCCAAAATAAGAAGAAAAGAAACAGGGTGGGAGGGATGCCTCAGTAATTGGGAGAACTGGCTGCTCTTGCAGAGGACCCAGGTTTGGTCCCCAGCACCCACATGGCAACTAACAACCATCAGTAACTCCAGTTCCGGGGATCCAATGCCCTTTTCTGGCCTCCATGGGTACTGCATGGCATCGGTAACTTACATACTTGCAGGCAAAACACTCATACATATAAAATAAAAATAAATTTTAAAAAATTTAATTATAGAAATCAATGAAGCAAAACACATGAAATGAATAGAAAAAAATGAAACTGGAAGTTGATTTTTTTTTAAATCAATAACCAGAAGGCAAACCTCTTTCTGTTCCCAGTGCAGCCATGGCTTGTGGTCCCAAGAAACATCTGAAGGGTGTAACAATTCTAAAACATTAGATGCTGGAAAAATCTATTGGCATGTTTGTGCTTTGTCCATCCACTGGTCCCCACAAGTTGAGGGAATGCCTGCCTCTCAGTATTTTCCTAAACTACAGACTTAAGTACGTCCTGACAGTAGTGACATAAAACAGATCTACATGCAGCACTTCATTAAGACTGAAGGTAGCCTGGTGTGGTGGCACATGCCTTTAATCCCAGCACTCAGGAGGTAGAGGCAGGCGGATCACTGTGAGTTCAAGGCCAGCCTGGTCTACATAGTGAGTTCCAGGACAGCTGGGGCTACAGGGAGACCCCCATCTCAAAAACACACACAAAAAAAGAGACTGAAGGTGAAGTCAGCACTGACATAAACTACCCTGCGGGGTTTATGGATGCCATCAACATTGAGAAGACTGGGGAGAATTTCCATCTGATCTATGACACCACGGGTCGTACTGAACCCGAGGAAGCCAAGCTCAAGTTGTGCCAAGTGAGGATCTTTGTCAGCATAAAAAGAATCTCTCATCTGTAACCCACAATGCTCGCACCATTTGCTATCCTGATCCCTTCATCAAGGCGAATGGCTCCACTCAGATTGATCTGGAGATTGGTAACCAGTAACTGACTTCCAGTCTGACACTGGTAACCTGTGTATGGTGACCAGAAGTGCTAAATTGGGAAGAACTGCTGTGATCACCAACTGAGAGAGACGACATCCAGGATCTGCTGATGTGGTTCTCATGAAAGATTCCGATAGCAACAGCTTTGCCACTCCACTTTCCAATGTTTTCGTTATCGGCAAAGGCAACAAACCATGGATTTCTCTTCCCTGGGGAAAGGAATCCACCTCACCACTGTGGAAGAGGGAGGGGAGGGGAGGGGAGGGGGAGGGAGGGGAGAGGAGAGAAGAGAGTCTGACAGCCAAACAGAGCAGGAGAAATACTGGAGAAGTGTTTGTGCTCTGACAAGCCCTTCCAGGTGACAGGCTGGAGGTATAATCAAACAACATGGTGGATTTTGAAAAATCAGTAAACTCAATAAGTCAGAAACAAGGAGAGAACACAGTCATCGCACATCAGAAAGGGAGGAAAGGGAGGACATTACTATAGATCACTAAAGGACAATTAAAATCAAATAAAGGGCAGGGCGTGTGGCACACTCAGGAGGTAGAAGCAAGCAGATCTCTGTAAGTTCAGGTCAGCCTGATCTACCTAGGGCGTTCCAGTCCAGTGAGGGCTACAGAGTCTCAAAATATAAAACAAAGAAAAATGTCAAATAAAAGAGTAATATAAAAAAATACTCTGCCCCAAAACTTGATAACTTGGATGAAATGGTCGAATTACTTGAAAAGTACAATCTTCGAAAACTCATACAATCTGAATAGATCTATGCCATGAAAGAAATCGAGTCAATAATTAAAACCCTTTCTAACCAGGTGTGGTGGTGCATGCCTTTAATCCCAGCATTTGGGAGGCAGAGACAGGTGGATCTCTGTGAGTTCGAGGCCAGCCTGGTCTACATAGCGAGTTCCAGGCCAGATGGGGCTACAGGAAGACCATCTCAAAAAGACAAAAACAAAACAAAACAAAACAAAAAAACTAGGCTCCATTGAATTTATGGGTGAATGTTGCCAAACATTTAAGGAAGAAGATATACTAATTCTCCACAATCTCTTTAAGAAAATAGGTACAGAAAAAAACACCTCTATCTCATTCTTATAAGGTAAACCTCACTCTAATAAAACTCAGAAATATAAGAAAACTACAGACCAATAGTTCTCATGAGCACAGATATAAAAATCCTCAATAAAACATTATCAAATCAAATCCAACAATAAAAAATGCATGCCATAACCAAGTAGGATCTATCCCAAATATACGAAGTTGTTTCAGTATCCAAAAATCACTTACTGTAATTCATCCCATCAATAGCCTAAAGAAGAAAAGTCACATGACAATGTCAGTAGCTACAGGTAACATAGTTGTCTATCTAGAAAATCCAAAGGAATCAACAACAAAATGGTCCTAAAGCAAATATATCATTACAGTGAGGCTGCAGGATATAAAGTTCACAATTTGGAATTAGAAACAATGCTTGGAAGGGTGGAGTGAAGCAGTGCCTTCTGGACCTGATGGATGACTGCACTCTGGAACTCAGAGCCAAGGTGGCTGCCTTCGTAAGATCAGCAGCACGGAGCAGGAGGTGCTCACAAGCCCTCACCCCTCTGAGGAGCTACTGACAGCTGATAGCTTCTGAGGGAGAGTCACTCTTCTTTAAGGGTAGTTAGACTATGCTCCAGTGGATGGCCACATACCCAGGAGTATATGGGTTACTAAAAAAGAGGGTAGGATGTTGGGAAGAGGTTGGGAGGTGGGGTGGATCTGGGAAGAGTTACGGGGAGAAGTGTGGGGGATGAATATGGCCAAAATACATCAAATGCATGTATGAAATTCTCAACTCATTAAAAAAATTTTTTTTAAACCCATAATACCAGGGCAAGAATGATGGCTCAGTGATGAGTGTTTGCTGCACAACCATAAGGACCCGAGTTCAAATCCCAGCACCCATGTAACAAGCCAGGCTTGGTCTCCCACATGCCTACAACCACAGCACTGTTAGGGGGGCAGAGACGGGGATCACTGGGGCTTGCTGGCTGCCAAACTAGCTGAAAAATGTGAGCTCCAGGTTCAGGGGAGAGACTCCACCTCAAAGGAGTAAGACAGAGTGATAGAGGGGGGACACCTGACACCCTCCTCTGGCTTACAAACACATATACACACACCACACACACATATACACATGTGGATATATGACAGACATATGTACACCACACTCATATACACACACATTTAAAAACCCACAATACCACTAATATTAACATGCAAAAAAATGAACCAGGTATAAATATAACAAAATTGTACAAGATCTAAGGAGAATTACAAGACAAGGACTTGAAAGATGAGGAATCAGCAAAATGGTAGAACAGGACCAGCCAGAGTCAGTCTCCTCTATTATCCAG
>NW_008354184.1:175858-201896 GCF_000622305.1 Nannospalax galili | reverse complement strand
AGCCAGAAACGTCTTTTGGCAGCATCTGCTACTTTGGTCCCTCTTGGTAATCCGTATCTAGGTAATCTCCAGGTGCAGATTACTCAGGGTACTTCAGTTTGTTCCACTGATGACTCTGTTGACTTCACGCTACTTTTTGCTTCTCTGATCCAACACAATCATTTTTATCCAGTAGTTTTTCAAGGACTACATTCCTTTTTCTTTTTTGGTCTTTTTGAGACAGAGTCCCCCTGTAGCCCCAGCTGTCCTGGAACTCACTATGTAGACCAGGCTGGCCTTGGACTCAGAGATCTACCCGCCTCTGCCTCCTGACTGCTGGGATTAAAGGCATGTGCCACCACGTTTGGCTTCCTTTCTTGATGTCCCTTGTTTTTTTTAATATGTGGCAAGGTCTGGTGGTGGAAATATGATTAACGTGGTATATGCTGTCAATGCGAAAACATAAATATCACATTAAAGGAGATAAGACATAGTTATCTCCAAATATGAGATGATCATGGCCCAGGAACATAAATTCATGTCACCCCAAATTCCATGTTCCAACGTGGTAACAGTTTCATGACGTTTTTGCATAACAGAACAAAGAAAGTCATAAAACAAAACACTTCAAAAACATTAGTGGAGACATCAGGTTATAGCAAAGCAAACAGGGGAGAATTCTGCTACAGGTTTTCATGTTATATGACAACATTCTTAGCCCTTAGGTTGGTGGAAGCTGGTGGTATGCTATGTTAATACAACTCAAAAGGTTTTTATCTGTTAGTTACAAGATGTAAGGTCCAACACAGAATGAGGCAAAGAGTGACTATGTAGGGAGCTAAAGATAGCCCAAGATAAATGGTAATTAGGCTCTGGTCCTGCAACATTCCCAAAATCTCCACAACCAGAGATATGTTAATCAGTTAACCAGCCTTGCAGGAGGTTTAGTTGAAGTTGCAGCTTTGTTTTTTCTGGGAACCTTAGTTCACAGTGCCCTCAGAATCTAGTTAAAGAGATGATATACACACACATATACAATCCCATACACACACACAAATAATGCCCAAAAATACCACACTGATATTATGAATAAAGTAAGCAATCAGTTCTGCCCAGTGAGGGAAAGAAGGCTGAGGGGAACACAGGAAAAGGGTTCTGAGTTAGGACTTGAAGACCAAATAGGAATTCAATGGACTTGTTTGTTGAAAACAATATTACAGAGGAAAAAAATGCCTCTTATGTATAGTATAAAACAATATACTGGCAGAGCTTGTTGACAGAGCGCCCTACACTGAAGGCTGATGAGAGCACAGTGACAGGTTGCAAGTCAGACTCCTGACCAGACAGCTCATCAGTACCACCGCTGGCCTATCTATCCATCCTCAGTACAGGTACATTTCAATATAAGCTGAATTAGGCCAAGAGCTACTCTTCTAGGACACAGCATTCATTGGGAAATAAACATAAAAGAAGAAATATGTAAATGAGAAATAAAATAATATTCCCCCAATGTAATTATTTTCATGAATAATATTAAAGTGACAGTCATAACATGTGCCAGTACTATATCAATCAATGACTCATGTCCCTTCCAGAATCAACAAGTGCACGCACTATGCATCTGCTGACATGTCAGTTCTGGTTTGAGCTTTCCTTGCTCTCTTGGTGGTGTCCAAACATCAAAAAGTATTCATGGTGTCATGTGTGTAGCTTATGTTTTTTGTCCTAAGCTCAGTGTTCAGAACCTTTCTGATGATGCACTTAAACACATCCACACCACCATACCTTGTTCATAGAAAAGCTATAATAAATTCATAAATAGGTTTGCCTGTATATTTGTAATCTTATATAAGCTTTTCTATTTTCTTCTTCAAAATAAACAAGCTTTTTAGAGCAGGAACTAGCCTCTGCTTCCCAAAGTCATCAGCCTTCTTAGTGCAGCAATGAAACAGCTGCTCAGTAACTTTTTGCTTTGTTTTGCCTGTTTTTTGAAGACAGGCTCTCCCTGTAGCGCTTAGCTGTCCTGGAATTCATTATGTAGACCAGGCTGGCCTCAACCCCGCCTGTCTCTGCCTCCTGAGTGCCAATATTAAATGCATACACCACTGTACCTGGCCAGCTTCTTTGTAGTTTTCAAGGAAAAACATGCCTTCTTAAACTTACTTAAGTCTTTAAATTTTAATTAGCACTGTTTTACTTTTTTATTGCTTTTATTTTATTTTTATTTTAGGTATGTGTTTGCCTGCATGCATGTAAGTGTACCATGTGAGAGCAGTACCCTCAGAGACCAGAAAAGGGCATCAGATCCCCTGGAGCTTGAGTTAGTCACAGTTGTTAGCCAGCCTGTGAGTGCTGGGAACTGAGTCCAAGTCCTCTGAGAGAGCAGCCAGTGCTCTTAACTGCTGAGCTATCTTTCCAGCCCCAGCATTGTTTTACTCTTTAGAAATAAATTTATCCCAGGAGGCAGAGGCAGGAAGACTGTAGGTTTGCAGCCAGTGTTGGGTATATAGGGAGACCCTGTCTCAAAAAAAAAAAATAAAAATAAAAATAAATTTCACTTTCATGAAAATTGATTTTTCTAAAATTCTGAATAAAGCAGCATAGAATCAAAACTCATGAAGACTTTTCCAATTTCATTAGTAAGCCTCCTCCTGATCTAAACACTCAAAAATAGGATATGCACCATGACTAAATATGAGTTAGGCTGGAGCTGCAAAGTTGGTTTACATGTGCAAAGTCAAAGTAATAGACCACATCACAGAATCAAAGGAATATTTAAAAAAATCATCTTGGTAGATGCATAAAAAGCATTTGACAAAAATCAACATGGTTTCTTAGTTAAAATATACACTCAAGCGCCAGTGGGATAGCTCAGTGAGTAATAAAGGCACTTACCACAAGCCTGACAACCTGAGTCTGCACCCACCCCAGAACTCAAGTGGTAGAAGGAAAGGATTAACCCCCCAAAACTGTCCTCTGACCTCCACATGTGTTCTGTGGTACATTGCCCCGCCACCTGCATATTCATTCTCTCTCTCTCTCTCTCTCTCTCTCTCTCTCTCTCTCTCTCTCTCTCTCATACACACACATAAAATAATAAACTTTTAAAATGCATACTCAACAAATCAGGTACAGAAGAAAGCTTCTTCAAACTGAGCAAATGAAAACCCCACAGCTAAAAGGTGTGGTGGTACAAACCCATAACCCCAGCATTCAGGGGACAGAGCAGGAAGACTGAGTTCCAGACCAGCCTCAGTTACATAGTAAGGACCTGTTTGAAAACAGAAGAGAAAGGAAGAAAAGAAAAAAAGGAAAAGAAGAATCCATGGGTAGCATTATATTTCATGCCTGGAAGCATCTGCCCTGAAAGCAGGAACAAGACAAGGTTGTCCGCCCTCAAACCCTGGTCAGGACAATGATGTAAGCAACAGAAGGCCCCAGACAGAAACGGGGAAGTAAAGGCCTCTTCACACCTAGTTTTGCATATAGTAAATCTTAAGGTCTCTTTAAAAAAGAAAGAAAGAAAGAAAGAGAGAGAGAGAGAAAGAAAGAAAGAAAGAAAGAAAGAAAGAAAGAAAGAAAGAAAAACCTGCTACAACTAATAAATTAGTTCAGCAAATAGGAAAGATACAAAACAAATAAAATCTGCCTGGTCAGGTGTATTGCTATCTGTTAATAATGAACAATCTGAAAGTGAAAAGAATAAAATACTTAGAAATATCAAAAAGACACACATACTACTCTTGAAAGACTTAAATGAAAGGAAAAATGCTCTGCATTCAAGAATTAGAAAAATTCATATTAAGGTGCAATATTTCCCACACTGTCTAGGGAATCAGTGCAGTCCCAACCAAAATCCTGTCTGCCATTTGTTTGAACAGAAATTGGTAAGCTGATGCTAAGCTCCATAAGGAAATGTAAGAGACCCAGGATAAACAAAGCACTATGAAATGAAGGGCTCATCTCCTTGATTTCGAAATTGACTATCAAGAAGTAGTGAAGGACAGGCACAAGAAAAGAGATCTATCTACCAAGGCATAGATTGAGAGCACAGGAGTGACTTGTCACAGGGGCAGTATAACTCAGTCAGGAGAACAATGTTTTCTACAGATGGGAAGGCAATTAGTATCCACATACAAAAGAATGAAGTTGGCTCTCTTGTACCATACAGAAATTAACTCAGCAGAAATCCAATATTCAAATAAAAGAATTAAAACTTAAAACTCTTAAAAGAAAATATAGGTATAACTCCTCATGACCTTGGATTCAACAATGGTATGTTTTATGTGTAAAACCTAAAGTACAAGCAACCAAAGGGAAAATAGATAAATTGGACTTCATCAAAATTTAAAACTTTTGTGCATCAGAAGAGAGAAGCATCAAGAAAGAAGAAAGACAACTCACAGACTGACAGAAGTCATTCAAATCACCTACCTGATAAGGATCTTATACTGAACAATAAAAGAACTGAGTTGAAAATAGGCAAAGGATTTGAAAAGACATGTTCGTAAAGACAACATCTCCAGCAAGGACATGAGAAAATGCTCGACATCATTACTCATTAGGGAAATGTAATCAAAACCACAATGAAGAACTACTTCATATCCAGGAGGATTAAGTATCTTTTTTTTTTTTTTTTGGTTTTTTTTGGGACAGGGTCTCCCTGTAGCCCCAGCTGGCCTGGATTTGCTATGGAGACCAGGCTAGCCTCAAACTCACAGAGATCTGCCTGCCTCTGCCTCCCAAGTGCTGAGAAAAATAGTGTTAGCAAGGATACAGAAAACCCTCTTATGCTGCTGATGAGATTGTAAAGACAGTGCAGCCACTATATAAAAGCTCAGTGGTTCCTCAAAAAGCTAAACACTGAAATTAGTATATGATCTAGCAGTTCTGCTGATAAGAATATTCCCAGAAGATCTGAAAGCAGAGACGTGACTGGTACACGCTACCATTCTCTACAGTATTATCCAGGACAGCAAGCTAGCAGAAACAACCCCACGAGTCCATCAACAGATGAACAGATTTGTTTAAATGTGATATGCACAGACAATAAAATATTATTCAACCATAAAGAATGGAGTTCTGATACAGTGTACCACATGGATGAACCTCAAGGCCTTAGGGTAAGGGAAATAAGCCAGATGGAAAAGAAAAAATATAGTGAATTTCTATTTATATGAGTTACCCAAAAGGGCAAATTTATTGAGACAGAGAGTAGAGATTTGGGGGAATAGGAATGGGGAATTACTGCTTAATGTTGACAGTGTCTATTTGGGATGATAGAAAAATATTTTTTAGAAACAGATAGTGGTGATGGTTGTACAACATAGTAAATGTAATTAATGCCATTGAATTGCACATTTAAAAATGTAAATGTGAGTCTGGCACGGTAGGACATACCTATAATCCCAGCACTTGGGAGGTGTGTGCTAGATAACTTTAGTGTCAACTTGACACACCTGGGTTGAGGGAGCCTCATTTGGGGAATTGCCTTCATTGGACTGGCCTGTGGCCATGTCTATGGAGCATCTTCTTGATTGTTGAGTGATATGGGAGGGCCCAGCCCACTGTGGGTGGTGCCACCCCTGGGCAGGTGGGCCTGTGTTGAATAAGAAAGCAGGTTGAGCAGGGGCACGGGGAACAAACCAGTAAGCAGCGTTCCTCCATGGCCTGTGCTCCAGCTCTGGCCTCCAGGTTCTTGCCCTGAGTTCCTACCTTGGGCTCCCTGATGAACTGTGTCCCAGGAGACATAAGATAAATAAACCTTTACTCCCCAAGTTGGTTGTGGTCAGAGTGTTTTGTCACAGCAAAGAAGAAACAAACTAGGACAAGGTAAAGTAGGAAGATCAGGATTTCAAGATCAACCTCTGCTACTTAATAAGTCTAAGGCCACATAAGACCTCATCTCAAAAAAGTCAAAACAGGGGACTGGAGAGATGGCTCAGTGGGGAGGAGCACATGCTGCTCTTGCAGAGGACCCAAGTTCAACTCCCAGCACCATGCCAGGTGTCTTACAATCATTTGTAACTCTGCCTGCAGGAGATCCAATGCCCTCTTCTGGCTTCCACAGGCAGTCACACACATGCACACAGATACATATAGATTCATGTAAATGAAAATAAAATCTTTCAAAAATTAAATCATAAAAAAATCAATAAAAAAGCAAATGCTACGAAAAAGACAAATGAATACACATGCATATATTCCTAACTTTAAATATAACTAATGCCAAGCCACATAATTGTAAAAATCAAATGGGCAATTTTTATGGTATGTGACTTTTATCTCAATAAAGCTATTTTTACAAAAGGAAAGATAAGGGGCTGGAGAGACGGCTCAGCAGTTAAGAACACTGGCTGCTCTTGCAGAGGACCCGGGTTCAGTTCCCAGAGCTCACGTGGCAGGTAACAACCATCCATAACTTCAGTTCTAGGGGCTCTGATACCATTCTGGCCTCCAGGAGCACTGCATGCACAAGTGCACTTACATACATATAGGTAAGACACTCATGCACATAAAATAAAAATTAATTAGCTAATTTTTTAAAAGGGAAAAACAAAACAAGCTCTCCAGCTATGAAAAGACATGAAGAAATCTTAAGCGCACACTGCTAGTCAAAGAAGCCAGTCTAACAAAGTTGTATGATTCTGACTTTATGACATCCAGAAATGGTAGAACCATAAAGACCAGTGGTCTCCAGGGCCAAGAGGGTGAGGGGGACGGGTCAGTCAGGGGGCCTCGGGGCATACTTAGGAAACTGGAAGGATTCTGTATCTTATAGGATGGTGGACAACTTTTCAAAAGCTACAGAACTGTGTGACATGGAGCAAATCCTAATATAAAATGCAAACGTTAGTATTGTCTGTATTGGCCCCATACTAACACAAGATGTTAATAATAGGGGGAATCATTTGTAGGTGGGGATGGGTACATGGAAACAATTTTTTGTACAATGATTTTCTGAGAAAAAAAAAAGATCTATTTTTAGTTGGGTGTGATGGTGCATACCTTTAATCCCAGCACTCAGGAGGAAGAGGCAAGTGGATCTCTGTGAGATCAAGGCCAGTCTGATCTACATAATGAGTTCCAAGCCAGATAGTGAGACCCTGTCTAAAACAAAACAAAAAACAAAAAAAAAAGTCTTTAAAATGCACTGACCACAGAGACTACTGTCAATTTATTGTCTCCTCACAGATCATAAGCCCACTGCTTTAAACAGAAATCCGAATTCTGTGTTAGATGGAAAGGAAGTGCAGATTCATCTGCCTTTGCAGACTATTTGACACTATTAATTCACTTCAATATTCTATGTAGCCCTTTCCCGTTTCACCCCCTCTCCTAGCCCCAGAATTATTTTTTGACCTAAAATTCTGTGTTTCTGTTAAGTACATTAATCTACATAGCCTTTGAAGATTTTAGAGCCCTTAGGTACACTTCCCTAATTAGTGACTAAATTCCAATGTAATTATAATTATGAACTACAGGGATATTATCCAGAATCACTGTAGCTCCTATTTTATCCTTTATTCATTTTTCTATGCAGCATCATTCTATCAGGAACCTACATGTGCTGTCCATTCTTTTCAGAACAAATACATTATTCTCTGAGGCACTGCAGTCAACACAGAAGATAAAACGAGAACCGTAACTGTCTAAGAAGATAAGTGCTTAGTACATTTAAGAGCAACTTCTCAAGCCCAACATGATGGTACACACCTCTAATCGCCACACATGGGCGGCTTGGCCAGGAGGACTGCAAATTTAGGACAGCCTAAGTTACAAAGCAAGGCACTGTCTCAAAAAGAACACTTCCCCCTGATCCTGGTTTAAAATGATCCTCCCCAAACTCCTAACTACTGCCGGCCCGCTCTATAATTATTTAAGCTGTTACCTTGGTCTTTTCCAGCTTCATCTATGTGTTGAAAATCTTTCAGCATCCGAAGGTTACAGAAGCCCTCTCTGCAGCACTGAATAACTTTCTTTGATCCATTCTTGATGAGATAATCCATTAGGATAAGGGATTTGTACATGTGGCGCCAATTCCTCCCATGGTCACTAAGTCTCTGCCATAGCATGTGCATAAATCTCTGAGAGAGAGATCCTGTTGAAAGTCAAGTCGCTGATTGCTAACATCAGAGAGCTAGAGGGACCCCAAGGGTCATTAGATGTTGCTTCCCTGACTTTTATTTCAGCATCGGAGTAATTTTTCACAAAGTTTTTCACTTGCCTTCTGAATGCCATAGGTAGGACAAGTTTGAAGGTGAAATGGGGGTGAGAGCGATGGAGTAGGAGTGGTTGGTTTATAAAACTCCTGATAGACAACTGGTCCTAGGACCAGTTGCTCCCAAATACAAATGATTCATCTCCACATAATAAAATATCAGTTTTCTGCAAGGAAAGTAGCAAAAATGTTTAAGTTAAATATTTTTTTAAATGTCTACAGAAGACCAAGTTAGTCTGAAAAAAATCTAGATTTAGTTTCAACTCAGCCTCTCCCTTCATCAGCCAGAATGGAGGGTTCCATGTAGGTGTTCTTAGGATGGGTGTGGGGAAAAATCCCTGTGGTGGTTTGAATGAAAATGTCCCCCATAGGCTCCAAGCATTTGGACATTTTGTCCCCAGATCGTGGCGCTGTTTTGGGAGGTCTTAGAAGGTGTGGCTATGCTGGAGGAAGCATGTCCCTGGGGGTGGGCTTAGAGAGTTCTTAAGCCTGGCGGGATCTCCAGTTGCTCTCTTGCTTCCTTCTATACCTGCTTGATGATGTGAGAGCTTAGCTTCTGCTCCTGCTCCAGCCACCATGCCTCCCCATCATGATGGACTGTAATTCCCCTGGAACCATAAGCTCAAATAAACTCTTCCTTCTATAAATTGCTTTGGTCAGTGTTTCTATCACAGCAACAGAAAAGTGACTAACACAATCCCTCACTAGACTGATCTACATTATTTAAAGAAATAATTGGTCTTTCTGATCCTAAAAGTTTCTGTAGACTATATCACTTAACCTCTTTGGCCAGAAATACAGTGATTATAAAGGCTTCTAAACAGAGTAGGCAATCAGTACTTAAAAAGAGAACTCGTACCCTGACATCTTTTGTTTAACATATGCTGTCATGTATGAGTATTGCATCCTGAAAGAAATTAAAATACTGGTGAACATTGATTCTGAGAACCTCCTAGGGCCCCTATGACAGTGTTCTCTCTAGAACTGCATTACCATCAGCTCTAAATATATTCTGTGTTCTTGGTATCTAGAGAGCCAACATTAAGACAAATGCTTCTACCTCAGTGTGTTCACAGCTAAGTTGTGTTACCCTAAAACCATTGTTTCAGTAAGGCTAGTAAACTAGAGGGAAATGTCCAATTACTTTCTAAGATTCAATAGTATCAAAGTGATATTTAAACAAAATAGTGTAAAGATTTTACACTATTCACCCTAAAAACTAGGGTGATTAGCATATGTCTGGCAGCTCTCTCGAAACCAAAACACGTCAAAGGAAGCCCATTTAGGTTAATATAAAAACGCAGTACAACTTAAAAAGGGTATGCAGCCCCCAAGAATTCACAGAATGGTTGGGAATTATCTGTTCACAATTTACATGAAAACCTTCCCTTCCTCTTTCTCTCCACTCTGCAGGAAGGTGAGTTGGTGTGCAATTTCTCTAGTGACTCACCTCTGATAGCTACAGGGGCAGTGTGCCAAATTGATTTCAAGCCCTGATGAGCATCCAGACCCAATGAAGCCTAGACCAACTATAATCAGATTTTTACTACAGAAGCTGCACACATACAAAAGAAAAAAAAAAGGAAAAAATCCATAATGAATGAATGTCTGTTATTTTTAGTTTTGTTTCTCTTCCTTGACCTCAGCTATGAGCTCACGCCTGATTAATTTGTGTGCTGAAGGAAGACATAAATTTTCAGGTGCATGTTAAACGAACTAGCACCCCCTTTTAAGATATAAGATCATGAACTCCCCACCTTTTTGGTAAAAGTCCAATGCACACTCAAATAAACAAGATAGAAAATGTTATTGATTTAATTAAGACTTCTCAGAAAGAAACCACATCCAACCTATGAAGAAAAAAAGAATTGTGATTCCACAACTTTCTGATTTCTCATATGCACTAAAAATACAAGCATTTTTGTCTGACTTCCTCTTGCAGAAAAAACCTGATTTATAATGTTTCAATAAGCTATTAAAAATTTCAATTTCTACCGTCCTTTTTTTCTCCTCTACCAAACTCACTTAATGCACAGATGCACTGTAACATTGGCTTAGAGCAACAAATATTGATCTATTTCTTCACAAGTCTATTTTAAAAAAGAAAAACCCTGTTAGAATCATAACTTGCTGGAATTAAACAACAGTTGTCAAAATCTTTTGTTTTTATAGCTACCTGTCTATATTTTGGCAGGACCATGTTAATTTTTAGGTTTTCCTATATTCTTTAAACTGCATCCTTAAATTTTTGAAGTCTTTCTCTCTCTCTCTCTCTCTCTCTCTCTCTCCCTATCTATCTCTCTCTCCCTCCCTCTCTCTCTCTCTCTCTCTTTCTGGTCTTTTTGAGACACAGTCTCCCTGTATGGAGAACTCACTATGTAGACCAAGTTGGCCTTGAACTTACAAAGATCTGCCTGCCTCTGCCTCCCAAGTGCTGGGACCAAAGCGTGCGCTCCAAGTGTTTTCTTAAACAAAATTTCTGCCTCAGAAAAAAATCAAAATAAGACCTTTCTAGTCCAAAATAGTAATTTAAAATGGATATGCCCAGCACCATACCAAAACCCAATACACTCCCATTACAAAAACTACAAAGGAAAAAATCTAGCTAAGTAAATCAGTATCACTTACTTGTGTATAGTGATATCAACTTTACTTTGTGACAAGAACATAGGATTTATAAACCACCATTCTACTATAAGGAATTCAATTAATTGGTGTCCGTTGTAAATTATACTAGCTTATTATGTTTTAGTCCTCCACTGTAGGCAGGTGGTCTGTTACTTTAGCCTCAGGCAAAGTTGAGACTATAATTACAGCCATCTGCTGCAGAGATGCTTCAGCCAATGAAGGACTGCACACATGACAACAGTCACACAAGACTATATCACCTAGTGACACCATAGCCATCTAGATTTGTGTAAGTACACGCTGCATTTTCATAGGCCTACTGGCACATTTCTCAGAATGTGTCCTTGTCATTGAGCATTACGTGACTATATAAAATCTGAGACAAAATTAGTGTCAAGAAGCCAAATTTCCACACCCAAAGCTGTCTACATCCCTATCTGGCTGTCTACATCCCTATCGTATTGAGAAATAGAGGGAAGAAGGCATTTCATGTCACAGATCTGTCGCCCCTCTGACCTCTGACCTCACTATGCAAGCCAACCCCTCAAACTCTTTTCAGCACCAGGTCAATTTCCTTCTTGGCACTGAGGTTTCTTTTATAACATTTAGAATGATCTACTTATCTACTTTTACAAAGAACACCAGATTAGAAGCTCCTGGAGGGCAGAAACCTTGATTTACATGACTGTTTTACCACCATAATCCTATCCTAATGGATACCTAGCAATTTTAGGAACCCAGGAAGTGTGTAAATGATCATATGGTTAAATGATTTTGCTTTGGGATAACCTTAAATGATTCAATAACTTTTCATTTTAAACATATTTTAAAAAATAAAATCTAATGCCAGGCATGGTGGCGCACGCCTGTAGTCCCAGCACTTGAGAGGCAGAGGCAGGTGGATCTCTGTGAGTTCAAGGCCAGCCTGGTCTACATAGTGAGTTCCAGGACAGCTGGGGCCACAGGGAGAGCCTGCTTCAAAAAGACCAAAAAATAAAATAAAATAAATAAAATCTAGCTCTTGTTATTGTCAAGTAAAAATTCAGACTTTGGGCAAATATTTTCCAAGCAACCAACCAATCTCTTGAGAAAACCATTTATATAGCTTTGTGGAGAAATGTAAATCAAGTTCCCTATGGTCAAAAAACTTCCCGTTTCCCTTAGGAACTTTCTCGTTCAGATTTCTGAAGCAAACAAAAGGCAGATGGAAGAGGTCTTGGTTTTCTTTGGGGATCTGCCCACTTCCATAATACCATTCCTTTCCTGACCTTTCACTGGAATCATAACAGGAAAGCATTTATCACGTGACCTGAAACTGCTGGTCCACAACCTCATACAATTCCTCTGAGGCAGGTGACTGATGGAATTTTGGAAGGATGTTGTAGTGCCTCTAGCGTACATTACAGAAGACCCACAGTAAGGGAAAAGGATGCTGTCAACCATGAACCCCACCAATGTTTGCAACAAAAACATGTACATATTTAGAATAGAGACTATAAATGACCGCATTTCGGTTCAGATTTCACAACCAAGTAAGCTAAAAAGAAAAATTGGTTTTCAAAACTTTCTAGATTTCAGAACTGGGAATAAAGGATTGAAGAACTGGAGGAACTAATCATGAGGTAATAAAGATAATAACTAAGAGACTGAGTGCCGGGAAGCACTCTGGAAAGATACCCGGGAGATGTGCCAGAAGGAAAGAGCATGTCTTGTTTGTACAGTTCTTAGCCTACAATCTTCAGTTTGGCTAAGGAGGGAACAGCGCACGGGCCGAGATTGTTAAACAATTATAGAAAATACCGTGGCATCAGAAGGTGCTACTGTTTGGGATGAGCACTATAATGCAAGAGTCATATCAGTATTCACAGGTTTTCCAAAGCTTATTATACGGTAAGCTCCATCCTAGGTAAGAAGGGACCATACAAACAGGTGTGGGGGGACACACCTGCCTCCTGGAGTATGGCTTCCCCGGGCTTCCACGTGCCTTATTTCAGAGCTTGAAGATTCAGGGGCATGGACTTGCAGTCCTACTGTGCCATCTCCTAATCAATGACTTCTCTGGGCCTCAGTTTCTTCATCTGCATAAGGGATACCACCACAGAGGGCTGTGAGAGGAAGAAAGCGATGCTCTGGAGAGAATTTTGAAAAATAGAGGGTAGGGTCTGAGCGAATCCACTTCCGGTGGACGAGGCCTTTCCTGGCACCCACATTTTCACTCATGCTAGAGTCATTTCAAAATAAGCCCTATGTACCTCGTGGACCTGGTTGCTGGGTCACACAGAGAACCAACCTGGTGACTGCGCAAAAGGGACACAATTTCCTGCAGCAGAGGAGCTTCCATGAGGAAGCTTCTGGAAGGAGGAAGGGAATGCCATGGCATCCGGAAGACGCAGTCTCGGAGCCCTCGGGCCTATTGGGTCTGCACCGTCGGGATGGTGCCAGCAGGAATGGGCAGAAGGGCTGGCATCCCTCCATCTAATCCCAGCCCCATCCTAGAGGCCACCTACCTGGGACCACTTCCCCGCTCAAAATTAACCAATCCCCGGTCTATCCAGCCTCCTCAAAGGAAAACCAAGCGCCCTCACTCCATTGCCCATTTCTGCTTCCTTGCTTCCACTTCCTCACTTCCGGCCCCTTAATGCCTACCACTTGCAGGGCCACAAGCAAGATGGATGCAGCAAGGTAATTTGCTCTGGCCAGAGAGTATCAAACGGATGGAAGGGAAAAGTCTTCATTTTGCAGTCATAACCTGTGGCATTTGTCCTAAATGTGCTTCCTAAATTTTTACAGTTTGTGCTACATGTGTAATTTTAATTGATTAGAAATGCCACCCCACAAGCACCGATTGTCACCTCAAAGGATAAAGAGTCTGGCAGACTGGAGATGGAGAGCAGTGTATGTAATGGTCAGCGATGAAGTAATTCCAAAGACAGCTTCCTGCTGGCCTTTGATATAGTCAGCTGATCTTTAGCCAGTACCCACTTTGTACTAGGCAGGAAGGACCAGAGATTAAAAGAAAGCCCTGCGCTGCCAGATGAGTTTACAGGTTAGTGGAGGTGACACGCACAGTCATAGAAGATGGTAGGTACAGTATAATAAGAGGAGAAAGCATCTAATTCTGCCAGGTAGTATTTAAGGGCAGGCTTCGCAGAACAGTTTATATCTGAATTGAATCATAAAGGATGACAGGAAGTTCACTGAGTAGACAGAGCAGAGAGGGGCATTGGAGACAAAGGACGTATGTGTAAAGGGATAAAAGCAGAGAGAGCCTATTATCTTGGTAAAACTACAAGTTCCATAGTTACTGTGACTGGCAGAAAGCTATATTAGTGGATGGTGAAGGGAAATGAAGTGTCAGAGCCTAAGGAACCTTGTCCACATTGCAAATATAATCAAGCTCATGTTTTAAAGCACATTGGTAACTGAATGGAATATTGACTAGGATGGAAAGACTTAGGGGAGAGGAAAATGCTTAGTAGTGAAAAGTAACATTCTCATTTATTTTTACCCTCCACTACTTCAATCATAATCACAATTATAGCCAACCTTATTGATATTGGCATACAGATAGAGAAGTAAAATATGAAATGATGGAAAGCATGAAAGAAGTTGGTGTGTTTGAAATAGTACTTAATTAGAAAGAGTATAAATTAATAAGATACTAGCTAGAAGCAAATTGAAAAAGTAGCCTGGAAAACAGTCTGGGGCCTTCAGTGAAGCAGAGGAGGCAAGCATTTTATACATGAAGTTATAATTTACATACTTCTACAGAGTTCAAAGATCTGCTAAAAATTACTACTTATTATCCTAATTTACATGAGGGATGTGTATCCCTTCTACATCATTGAGTGTCTGCCATGTACTAGGTGCTATGCTAAGCCATGAGGACATAATGAAGTCATAATCTGATCAAAATCAGCCAGTATAAAAAGTTTTCACCTGGGGCTGGAGAGATGGCTTAGTGGTTAAGAACACTGGCTGCTCACTGAGGACTCAAGTTCAAATCCCAGCACCCATATGGTGACTAACAACTGTCTATAACTCCAGTTCCAGGGGATCCGATGCCCTCTTCTGTCCTCCTGGGGCATTGCTCAACACAAGTACAATTACATACATGCAGACATAACACTCATACGCATAAAATAAAAAGTAATTGTTTTTTTTTTAAAAAGTTGCAGCCAGGTGTAGTGGTGCACACCTTTAATCCCAGCACTTGGGAGGCAGAGGCAGGCAGATCCTTGTGAGTTCAAGGCCAGCCTGGTCTACATAGTGAGTTCAGGTCAGCTGGGACTACAAGGAGACCCTGTCTCAAAAAGACAAAAAAAAATTAAGTTAAATTAAATTTTAAAAGTTGCCAAAGCTAGGCATGGTAGTGCATGCCTTTAATCCCAGCACTCAGCAGGCAGAGGCAGGCAGATCTCTGTGAGTTCAAGGCCAGCCTGGTCTACATAGTGAGTTTCAGGCTGGCTGGGGCTCAGGGAGACCCTGTTTCAAAAAGACAAAACAAAAAAAAAGTTACCACCATAAAGACAGGCAGAGTGCAGTGGGAGCAAAGGGGAACCTCCCTAAATTGATATAGTAAGAAAAGGCCTCCTGGAGGAGGAGAGCGTGAACTGAGTTTCTAAGAACACATAGGCTCTAAATGTAATACCAAGTACAATGCACAGAGGAATGCCACATAGTGATGGTCGAATTGGGGGTCCTTTATTAATAGTCGGTGGTCGGAGAGGGGGCTAATGCCCAAAAGAACTCTTGATCCCGAGGAGAAGCGGGGCAGCGTTTATAAAGCTTAAAATCACAATTATATCATGCCCGGGGCAAAACCAATAACCATAGTTACATCAGATCACCATAGTTACACCAGACCAGGGGCAAGTCAGTTAACAAAGAGGTTTTCAGTTAACAAAATGTTTTGATAAGGAGAAAACAAGTTTCTCAGAATGCAGAAACAATGGGCTCCGTGGAGATGCAGGTATAGCTGGGAGAAGGAACGTGCAATCTGGACGTGCTCCCTGGCTACTTGTAAGTTTCCCAGTACTGTAGAAACGTGGCACTCCCTGAAACTTACCTGCATGAGATGCTCTCCCTGGCTGGCTGCAGTGGGAATGACTAGGCAAAAACACAGGTAAAGCAAAAGTCAACTAGAACAAAATGGAGTTTTGTCATTTCAATAAGAATTTTCTGCTGGGTGTCGTGGAGCACGCCTTTAATCTCAGCATTTGGGAGGCAGAGGCAGGCAGATCTCTGCAAGATTAAAGCCAGCCTGATCTACATAGCCAGTTCCAGGCTAGCTGGGGCTACAGAGAGACCCTGTCTCAAAAAGAAAAAAAAAAGAATTTTTGTTCCAATGAGCAAGTGCTTTAACTGGACGTTGAACCCCAATCTCCTGTGTCCAACTCTGTGCTCATTTCCCCAACCTAAGGGCTAGTCTTTGGCCCTTGATTTTGAATTTCATGGATATCTTCAGTCAGCTTCCACCTCTTACACTTTGAGGTCAGAGATTCCAATTTTTTTAAAACCATTTAATTTTTTTCCTTCTAGGATGAATTTCTGCATGTGTTCAGAACAGAGTTGGAAGAATAGAATCTTACAACTGTTCTGGCAAGAAATGAAGACGTCCATAACTAAGACAGAAATACAGAAGTCCCACACCCCCACAGTTTCAAACTCTACTCCCAAAAAATACTAAGTAGAAAATTCCAGAAATAATTCATAAATTTTATTTTATTTTATTCATTTATTTATTTTGGTCTTTTTGAAGCAGGGTCTCTCTGCAGTCCCAGCTGGCCTGGAACTCGCTATGTAGAAAACCAGTCTGGCCTCCACCTCAGAGACATCTGCCTGCCTCTGCTTCCCAAATGCTGGGATTAAAGGCATGCACTACCACGAATGCTTCCTTCCTTCCTTCCTCCCTCCCTTCCTTCCTTTTAATGAGTTTTAAATTCTATACCATTTTCCAGGCATGGTGGTATACGCCTTTAATCCTAACAACTCAGGAGGCAGAGGCAGGCAGATCTCTGAGATTGAGGCCAGCCAGTTCTTCTACATAATGAGTTCCAGGCAGGCTGGGGCTACAGCTCAACAAAACAAAACCAAAATCCTATGCTACTTTGAATAGCATGATAAAATCTATTCCATTCTGCCTGAAACATGAAATACCCTCTTTTCCAGTGTATAAAAGTTGTATATGCTACCTCTCTGTTAATTACTTAATAGCTGTCAAATGGACTGTTAAATTACTGCGGTGCTTTGTTCAAGTAACCCTGTATAGTAGCCTAAGGCTAGCTCACAACACCTGCTCACCTTGCTTCTCACATAGCATTGTATCCTTTTATGTCATAAAAAAAAAATGGCAAACATAGTACAATAAGATTTTGAGAAGCTGGTTTTGGTAATACACATCTATAATCCCAGCACTAGGAAAGTAGAGGCAGGAGAAGTGAAAATTCAAGGCTAGGGCTGGAGAGATGGCTCGGTGGTTACGAGCACTCACTGGCTGCTCTTGCAGGGGACCCAGGCTCAGTCCTCAGTACCCACAAGGCAGGTAACAACTGTCTATAATTTCAGTTCAGGGCTGCAACGCCCTTCTCTGACCTCTTCAGGCATTGCACACCACAGGTGCACTTACATACAGGCAGGGAAAACACTCATAGACATTAAAAAAAAATAAATTGAAGAAGAATGAGGGGGGAGGAGGAGGAAGAGGAAGAGGAGGAGGAAGAAAGTTCAAGCTAGACTGGACTGCATAGGGAGACTTGTTTCAAAAAGGCAAAAATTAGGGATGTAGTTCAGTGGTGGAACACATCCTTGAGATATGCTGAGGTTTGATCCTCAGCACTATGAAAGGGAGTGAACGGGGGGAGAGAGTGAACACAGTCATATAACATTAATTACATTATATTATCACTGTTATTAATTATTGCTCATCTTTTACTGTATCTAATTTATAAACTAAACATTATCATAAGTTTGTGTATATAGGAAAAAATACATAGTACATATAAGGTTTGGTACATGTAGAGTTTCAGATATCCTCTGGGGTCCTGGAGAGTTTCCTCCAGGTAAAGGACTTGTGCAATGGACAGGGTGTAGCACTCTGTCCTGTTCATGTTGAAGTGTAAAAGTGACTGGACTTGACTCCAAATCCATATAGGAATGAGGAAGATTCTCAGTGTTCTACAGTGGTTCTCAATTTTCTTTTTTGGATGATTATAAATGGTTGTTGTTCATCAAGATTAGAAAGATGGTCCGAGAAGCAGGTTTGGCAGGAAAAAATGATGACTTCTGGTTTGGACGTTTTTTAACATGAAGATCATGTGGATTGAAGATGCCCAAGAGGCAGAAGAGCGGGGAGAGCTGGAACAAAGGAGAGGGTTTGCAGCCAGCTTGGCAGACTTGAGAGTAGTCAGCATATAGAAAGTGATTGAAGAGGCATGGAAATAGGCAATAACACAAGATCAAGAGTTAGTCCCACTAAGGGTAGAGAGGCCAGCAGCTGTGAAGGAGCTGATCGGGCTCAGCAGAAGTGTGGGGTGTGGCCAGACCACTGAAATCAACCCTGTGGATGTGACTTTAGGTGAAGGGTCTTCCTACCTGCAAATACCATGCTATGATAATGACTCGATTGTTTGTTTGTTCCCCTTCAATTTTCTCAACTCTATGAAAGCGAGTGAACTTTGATCCTGATTTCCAGGACACCACATCTCACTTCATTGCTTCTTAGCTCTCTGGTCTCTCAACTTTGGCGGCGTCCTGTTTTTCCAAAAAGTGGTCTTCTCTAGCTAGGTCCCCTTTCCAGTGGATAATGTAGTCTCATCACTTTAAATCCCCTTCTACACCCACAACTCTCAAGATTGCATCATCAGCCCTATTCTCCCTTGACCTCCAAACATCTAACTGCTCTGACCTCCCAATTTTATCTCCCACCAACATCTCAACTTCAGTAGCTTCAAAGCCAAAGTCCATCCTTTCCTCTGCACCTGCTCCCTCCAATGTCTCCCATCTCAGGGACACATCTGTGTTCTAGTTTCTCAGGCTGCAAGCCTTATAGTCCTTTTGGCCTCTGCCTTTTATTTCACATTCTATATCTATCTACTTCCTGTTGAAATACAAGATGGCTACCAACACTGAGTGACTGGTTTATTAATACTACGTCCCAGTATATGATACAATAATATTACCTATACTTCTAAACTTTTTTTATTTAAAGAGAGTATGCCTTATACTGTAACCAAGGTTGGCCTGGAGCTCAGCTCAGTAGCTGAGGCTGACTTTGAACTCTTGGTAATCCTCCTGCCTTAGCATCTTGAGTACTGGTATTACAGATGTAAGTCATTACACCTGACTGTTTCTTAGCTTTATTATCACCCTCTATAATGAGAGTCCAACCACTCCCCATCACCTCTACTGCACTGTTCTAAGCCACCGTCACCTCTTGCTCAGACTGCTATAGTCTCTTCCTCCTGGGGAGTCTCCCTGCTTCTCTTGTTTTCTTACAATCTAATGTTGGTGAATCTTTCCTGTGGAGACATAGACAAATATATACCTCCTCCACATAAGGTACCAACAACTGACCAAAGTAACCATTCCCCTCAGGTCTAGCTTGGTGAACCAGTGTGTTCATTGGGCTTGCTTACAGGATCATGGATGAGGGGTTACTTAAAGGAGCATAGTTACTTACAAAACAGCTACTTCATTGAACAGTCTCACTCTAGAATGGATGACAGCTTCCCCATAGCTGCATAGATGGAGTTCCCCCTTCAATTAAGCTTCCACCCACTATATATTAGCACCTCCCCAGCCCCTCATTCTATGAGGGAACATCAGTAAGCCACATTTTGAAGGTCTCTTGTGGATAATCACAGCTGCTCTGATTAAGACTGTAATGGCTGTTAGCTCAGAGAACCGCAGTCCATAATATCTAGTTTCTGCACAACGGGTTGATCCTCATGAAATTTAAAACTCAAGCCAGATCACATCACTCCTGAGTTCAAAATCTCTCGTCTCACTTAGAATAAAGTCTGAAGGCTTTGCCACAGCCAGCAAGGCCCTGCCTGGTGTTCTGCTTCCTCTCTGACCTCTGAGCTCCCTTCTCCACCTCACTCACTGTGGCAAGCAAGTTCCTATCCTAAGGCTCTGCAGCTGTAGTCTGTATTCATGCAAGAACCACCCCCCACCAGATATCCATCAGCTGACTTCGTTGGTGTGTGGAGTTGTTTCCTCCTTTACCAGACTGTAGGATGGGGAGAAGGAGTTTATGTTATGTTCACTGGCGCATTCCCAGCCCCTCCAGAGCAGGTCTGGTACAGACAAGGTGTTCAAGCTTTATTTACTGAATGAATGAAAAAAGGATATCTGAGTGCACACTATTGAATCAGAAGTACATATTTTACCATAAAGTTAAGCATAATTACACATAAGAAGGTCTGATACCAACGATGACCCTTCAAGAGGAATTGCTGAATGTCTTTCAGCAAGTAACGTTTTAAAGGAAATTTTCTCCATTGTGGATAAAGTGAGCTTTCACATGTTCCTGAATCCTCCCAATTACCTGCTATTTTTTCTGAGTGTCTCATGATGGTGAAGACTGACATGCCCACGTCCTCCTATCAGGATCTTTATTCTCTGTCTCTGCCTTTATACTAGTCAGTTACAGAGGTGTTATGAAATAAACCACTGAATTGGCTTGGCCTCCCCCAACCCCCAGTGTGCTGTGCACTTTGTCTGCCAGTCAATACTTACTAGTGAAATAAATTCTCTTTGGGGCTCTTCAGCTCTGCTCCTTACTTAGAAAGGAGGGATTCTGCTCCCTGGGAGTCAGTATTCTGTGGAAAAGTAGCTTCTGCATTAGGGTACAAACTGAACCCCTCCCCAAGAGTTTCTGGATAGTGCCATTTTCCCTTCTCTCCCACTCCTCCATCATGCAAGCTGAGGGATTCGCTGCTTAACCACTTCAGACTATTGACTTGGGAACCATCGCAGAGTAAGATGATAACCAGAGGGCTCCAGAGTTCTGGAACTTGGCAATGGAGCTGTGTAATATAATGATGGGACCCAGCAGAGTCTTTAGATCACAGAGGCTGAATGCTGAGGCAAATATTACTGTTTTAAAATCAGCAATATGTTATCTTTAAAATTCTATCTTTGTAATGAGGAAATAGTGGTATCCTCTTCACAGTAACTCAGTTTTAAGAAAATTACGCAAGCTTGCATTAATAAGAAAATCTAGGAGAAATGGTTCAGCAGTAAATGGTACATACTGCTTTTGCAGAGGACCAGAATTCAGTTCCCAGCACCCATGTCAGGTAGCTCCCAACCACCTATAACTCCAGCCCCAGGAGATCTTGTGCCCTCTTCTGGCCTCCATGGGTACTGCACTCACACGCACAAAACCACAGATACACATATACACATAATTTAGAAAATAAAATATTTTTAAAATATTTTATTTTTTAAATTTTATTGTATAAGTACATTGCCTACATGTAAATGCACCCATGTCGTGCAATACCCATGGAGGTGAGAAGAGGGTGTCAGATCCCCTGGAACTAGAGTTATGGATGGTTGTTAGCTGCCATGTGGGTACTGGGAATCAAACCTGGGTCCTCTGTAAGAACAGCCAGTGCTCTTAACCACTGAGCCATCTCTCTAGCCTCCAAATAAAATATTTTTTAAAACCCATTACTAAGGAATTAGGAGCAATAAATTACTTCCTTTAATTCATCTGATGAGCATGTATTCTAAGCATCTACCATGACTAAGGTAGCTTCTAACTCTACACCAGATTTTTCCTTATATTTCAATAAAAATCTTGAGTAAACCAGATGTGGTAGTGCATATCTACAATCCCAGCACTCAGAGGCTAAGACAAGAGGTTTGCAGATCCCAGGCTAGCCTGTGCTATATTATATACCAAAACCTGTCTCAAAACCAAACAAAAAGTTGAGCTATTATAATAAGAAAAAAAAGGTTTTAAAGAGTAAATCTTCATCAAAGTGTATCATTTAAAGGGACAAAGAGATGTCAAGGGTGCTACCTCACAATGCAGAAAGGAAGAATGTTACAATTTAGAACTTCATATTGAGTAATAGAGAAAACTATATGGAGATGAATGTCAACAACATCCAATTTCCCTCTTCATCTTCAATCCAATCTCCAAACTCTGAAGGCGCCACTCGGCAGGTAGCAGTAGGTCTCTTTTTGAACATAACACAAGAACAAACAGAAAGGAAGAGGCCTTCACAGGCTGCAGGTGGTGGTGGTAGGGGGAGGGTAAGTCAGAAGTGTGGAGGGTTAGAACCAAGGGAGGTGAGGGGGACAAAACTCAGGGAGTGGATGAGCCTTAAAATGATGGAAAGCCACCAAACATGGTGGCGCACGTCTTTAATCCCAGCACTTGGGAGACAGAGGCAAGCGGATTTCTTGTGAGATCAAGGCCAGCCTGGTCTACATAGTGAGTTCAAGGCCAGTTGTGGCTACAGGGAGGCCCGATAAGTTACAAAAAACAAAACAACAAAAAAGAAATCCTTCAGTCCAAACTGCTCAAAAGAATGTAAAGTCCTGGGAATGTAAGGAAGGGTCTTTGCTCTTATGACAGTGGCAAATCTGAGGTTAGAACTCCTGGTCATTGACAGGTTAGAGCTTGGTGCTAATAGAACTGGCTAGAGCTCTCTCTCTCTCTCTCTCTCTCTCTCTCTCTCTCTCTCTCTCTGTCAAGATTTGTCTCATGAGCTAGGAGTAATTGGATGGCCTGGGTCCACTAAGAAGCAATTTCTCTGAAATTTTAACATTGTGATTGATGAGGGTGAATTTAAATAACTTTTTTTCCAGTGGCCTTTATGCTTCTCTAGATTAAGGGATATACTAAGAGAAAATGAGGGCTTTCCAAAAAGCCAATAGCAACTTGCTACTGATGCTACTGATGATCCATGTCTAGGATTATATTTTCTTATGTGAATGTGAACATTCAGGGGGATATTGTTAAAACTGAAACCAAACATAAAGAAGCAAAAGTGATTCAGTGAACCTCCTGCATTTCAGTTCAAGTCTGACAGCAAGAAAACAAAACCGCATAATCTGAGGTTCACGCCCAGCACTGTGCAGCCCCGAGTCTGCTAGTTCCTGTGTGGTTTGCCTACAGACTGCAAGCTCGCTAGGGGTAGCTTGGAGGGAGAGCAAGAGGCACGGAGGAGGAAGCTGTATTGATGGATTTGTGGGCTTGCACCCTGCTTCAGCGTGGCACTCGGAAGGCAGCACGAGGCAGACCTGTGCACTGAAATGCAGTCGTTTTGACGTTCAAATTCATCTTCCTTCCTGTAAGAGAGGATTCTAATAACTCGGTGTCAAAGCCAAGACATAGACTCAACCTCTTCACTTCCAACAGGTATGTCACGTAGCATGGGCACACACCTTCTAGAGACTTTGAGCACTTTTGTGAGTCTGTTCTCTATGAGTCAAATCTAATTAAAGCAAGTCCCATGGGCTCTCTAAATATCGCTTCTAGTGCTTCAGTCCATCAGCCTATGTCTCTTGATCCAGGTTATTATGTTTGTAGTGGTAGGATTTGACTTCTGTCAAAGGAACTGGAAAAACTTGGTCCTTACTCAGCTCATAGCAAAAACAAAACAAACAAGCCTCTACTAATTGATTTCAGAGCTATCTCAGGAAGACTTTGGATGTTGGGGATCACAGAAGTAAAATCCCCCCATTCACTTCGGTCAGCATTTAATCCAAACTGGGGGATGGGAGGTGGCAGAGGACTAAGCAACAATGAATGAAGCCAGGACTCTGAGGTCTCTGGATTTCTCTTCTGCTCAATTTCTCAGATCGCTCAAATTGCTAGCTTTGGTAGTATTTGTTCATTTTACAAAGAACACTAGTTTGGGCTCTTTTAATAAAGGAAAACTTCACTATCTTTGCCTCTTTGTTAATAGTTGGGTGCTATCTGCAGAACTCTCTCGAGTTTAGGTGTCCAGTCTAAGCATAGCTGCTCTGTGCTCCTGTCCCCATCTGCTCCTGATCATGAGGAGGGAACACAAAGCTACATCAAGTTTTCACTAACTTAAAAAATGACTGTATCTACGAACCTCAGATTAGGCATTATTAATACGGCATATGTAACTTAATTTATATATTACTGAAAATATACACCCCTAGACAAATTAAGAGAGGGCATACTTAAGATCTAAAAATCCAATGGGGAGAACATATCATGAGCTTGTGTTGTCTGAGGATGGGAAATTTCAGTGGAAGAATCTTCCCTGGAGGTACATTCGTTGTAAACTGTTCATTCTTTAGTGGGTCCCTTTTTTCTCTCTTTTTTTCTTTCTTATTTCTGGTTTCAGAAAGAACATTTAGTTTAATAATTCAATATAATATATAAAACTTTAAATTCACTCTTAACTAAATAAAGAATGCCTTTAAATTTCAAGTTTTTAAAAATTCTGATTTGTATCCTTTTAGGGAAGGTTTTTTGTGCTTTTTCTTTTTTTTTCTTTTGTAAAAGAGGCAGCCCTGTATCACTGAAGATCACTACTCTATTAGATTCAACCTTGAGTGTCTCCCACGTAGTAAACTGTAATCTTATTCTTCCTAAATTGTAATAGCTTTCATCTTTTTAAAAATGATTTTGCTGAAGCAGAGGAGGAGGTGATGGATCTATTCAATATGAAGAAATATCCTTGTTGCTAATGCAATATATTTTTGAATATCTTCCATGTCTTAGGCCTTCATAAAAAAGTCCCTTCTTTTTTATTTCAATTGTTATATGTCTACCACGTAGGGACATCATAAGAATAAAGAGTTAATATAGAAGCCAAGTACCCCAGGAAAAGGCACTGTGAAAATGCAAGACAATAACATTATTTCTCTGAGTTTTGATCATTTTCTTCCCCATCTCTATATAAAATGCACCTCTCTTGCTGCCCAAAGTCATCTCTTTTAGAACTGTTGCCTTCTGGAAGATCTGACAATGATCCTAATTTCCACATATTTATTGATTCCCAGAGAATAACATCTGCTGGTGTTCGTGGCTTAAAGAGCTCATGCCTGAACTCGAGCAGAACTTGCCTCTTTTCCTGAATCAAGAATAGTCTGTAATTGTTCACAAATATGTCATTAAGTGTGATTCCATCAGGGTTTCTTAACTAAGTAACAGTTGCTGTTAGACTGATTCAAGGGACAGAATCTTCATGCCTGCATCCCATGAAACAAGCTCAAAAGTTGTTCAAGGAGGTCAACCAGATGACTCAGTGGATAAAGCACCTGCTACCATGCCTGATGACCTGAGTTTGATCTCCAGGACTCACACAGTGGAAAGAGAGAACTGATTCCTTCATGCTGTTCTCTAATTTCTACACATGTGCAATGGCACATAGTACACACACACACACACACACACACACACACACACACCACAATAAATAAATGTAAAAAAATTAAGAAGTAAAAAATGTTCACGAATAATCATGAGCTTAGATATTTGAATCAAAGGATGGAGTGGACTGATCCCCACGTTGTCCAACTGAAGTGTTCGCCCAGCACATCTCTGTCTGTAAAGGAGACACACGAGTCTCTATTTTTCTTTGTTCGTTACTGTATTTTTATGCCATTTGACAATTTTCAAGAAAACACAGCTTCTTTTAACAAGCATTTCACAAACATTTATTGAACATCTGCTTTGTGCCCGTACTTGTGCCATACTCAGTGCTAGGGTGCTGAATTCTCTGACAATGTTCACACTGGGTTTCAATAGACTTGAACCAATAGAAATTCAGTAAATGCTTCAGGGTAGTTTTTAAGTACGCATACATTGTCCAAAGCTTAAGAGAATTTCATGAAACTCCCATAATATACAGAATGGTAATAAAAACCTTACATGCTCTTCAAAGATGTTAGATATAAAGAAAGTGAATGAGGTATACAGATCAAAGCTAGGTGGTGGCACATACCTGTAATCCCAGCACTTGGGAGGCAGAGGAAGGAGGATCAGTACAAGCTCAAGGCCAGCCTGTTCTACACAGTGAGTTCCACCTAGTATCAACATAGCAAGACCCTGTTTCAGAAACCAAAAAGCACAAATTTAAAGAGCACTTGAAATGTTGGACAATGAATACTTCTATATTCCCCATGGAGATTCAGTAACAGAAATTTTGTCATATTTTCTCTATCTAGCTATATGTATTTCTTTCTGAATTACTTGTAAGTTGTGGA
>NW_008354184.1:158292-175841 GCF_000622305.1 Nannospalax galili | reverse complement strand
GTTAATAGTTAATAGTAATTCCTTAATATCTGTCACCTAATATCTAGTCCATACTTAACCATTCCCATTTCTCCCCCAAATGCCACCATTAAAAAAAGACTCAGAATCTAATTTTTTTAGGTAACATATTTTGCATTTGGGGTTTTTTATGTGTATGAATGTATTGCCTGCACATATGTAAGTACACCTGTATCATGCAATGCCCGAGGAGGTCAGAAGAGAGCATTGAATTCCCCCTGGAATTGGAGTTATGGATGGTTGTTAGCTGCCATGTGGGTGCTGAGAATCAAACCCAGGTCTTGTGCAAAAGCAGCCAATGCTCTTAACCCCTGAGCCATCTCTCCAGTCCCCCACATTTGGGTTTTATATCTTTTTATTCAACAGTGGAATTTTTTCAAGTTAGACCAGTTATCATGTGGAAGAATAGCCCACATTCTGAACCGGCTGTTGCCTGATAGTTAATCTGTTGCTTTGTCTCTTGTGTTTCACGTAAATTCAGTGTTAGGACTAAAATTATGTTGGGGATTTTTTAACTTAGTGTGTGTGTGTGTGTGTGTGTGTGTGTGTGTGTGTGTGTGTGTACGCCTAGTACATGTGGAGGTCTGAGGACAATTTCCTGGAGTCAGTTCTCTCCTTCCACATGTGAGATCCAGGGACTGAGCTCAGGTCATCAGGCATAGCAGCAAAGGTCTTTATGTATCTCGCAGAGCCACGTTGAGGTTTTGAATGAACATTTTTCACAAGGTGCATGGGGTGCTCCATATTTCATCTTATTAGGAGACACAGCATTCACGATGCCGAGTTTGATCATGGGTCTACGTATTGAAATTGCCCCAGGGATCACTCTCTCATTATAAAGACACTTGTTTCCCTTTTACAACTAACAAGTAAGTTATCTGAGGGGGTGACCCTTTGACTCTATGGTCACATCCTATTTCCAACAAGCTTTCATCCGCTGATTTTAGGTACTTGATCTTTGCCTAAATTGATTATTCCATTGATGCACATATATTTTTAATATAGTTTGAGGATGGATAAAGCACGCATAGTCACTATTACTGACAGTAACCACTGTAGATATCTATTAAGTGCATATATCCACAGTGTCCTAGTAATCATCATCATCATCATCATCATCACTGGTCTTTTTGAGACAGGGTCTCCCTGTGGCCCCAGCTGACCTGGAGCTCACTTTGTAGACCAGGCTGGCCTTGAACTCACAGAGATCCACCTGCTTCTGCCTCCCAAGTGCTGGCATGCACCACCACACCCGGCTGGATTAAATATTTTATACATTTCCAAAACAGTGTATTATTGGTGTTGGTAGTGGTGTTATTGATGGGCCAATCTACCATTTTGTAGTCATTAACCTGTATTCTTCTCCTCCTGTCACAACCAAGAAAATCTAATAATATCCTTCTCTCATAAATAAGAAAACTAAGGTGCAAAAAAGGTCAGAGATCTCACATAAGGTTACTCCAAGGTTTGAACCCAGGCAGTCTGATTCCAGAACATTCTCTGTGAAGACTGGCATGTGACATGAGTGATACAGGTAGAAATCAGCAAAAAGGACCCCCACAACCAGAGGTGAAGTTATTGAAAATCTATCGTGGCTACACAAACACACTTCAAGTTTTGTTGTTTTGAGAATGGCGTTCGTGCCAGGCACAGCTTGTGTACTTACCGAACATGAAATAGTTGGAAGTGAGGAAAAGACAAGCCGAGAAGGCAAAGTGGAGAGAGTGAAAGGGAAGAACACAAGAGACTTATGAGACCTCAGCGTCTCAGGGCAGAAGGGTATTTTGAGAGAGTCACAAGAGGGGAAAAAAATTCTCATTTTTCACATTCCTGTACCATGAAGAGTATTACCACTAAAACGCAGGCGCATAAGCCTTGTCAAGTTTCTAAAGATCACACTGGGTTTCCTTATGAGAGGATGGATGGTTGCTATTGGTAGGTAACTTCCCAGGCTGGTTATCTGGAGTGCTCAGACGGTCCTTAAGGTCCTGAAGTCAGTTGTGGCTTTGGAAATATACAGCTGTATCCAGAAAAGGCCTCCCCAGCTAGGGATTGATCAGAGTCCTTCATTAGCATTACAAGCAGCTTCCAGGGCTGTGCCAAACCTTATCCACTCCTTAAATTGCCATTACAGAAGGCTCTCAAGTGCAATTTTCTAACGAGAACTAAAAATAAGTGATTTTTTTTAAAAACAGCATTAATAATGTTTTTATGCATTTCTGGCACAGTCATTGCTAAATTGGTCCTGCTTTTTCATGCTTTTTAATGAAGAGAAGCATAATTGATCGATTGGTCATGAATAATACTTTTTCATTTGTTTTGGAGTTTTTCCTCTACACCCCTCAGCCCTCCAGAACCACAGGTTTAAAGTGTCAGCCTACAAATGATTTATGATTTGAATCTTTTGTCTAGTACTTTATGGAAAAATATTAGACACAAACTGCTGAGAGCTCTGTGGGAACTCAGTAAATAATAACTAGAGAGTTCTCTTGTTAAATATGGTTTTCAAGAAGAATCTAAATTACTAGGAACTATTATTATTAAGGAAGTACACAAGTTGGGGGGAAAAAAACCCGGTTGGTTTATGATTGGGATTTCTGTCGTCATTTTATAGGTCACAGATTTTAGTTCTTTTAAAGGAATAAAAGGTGGAGTCAGGCTCAGTGGGTAAAGTGCTTGCTGCCAAAGCATGAGGTCTGGCTTGGATCTCCAGCACCCAAGGGAAAAGCCAGGCTTGGCAACGTACAAGCATAATCCCAGCACAAGGGAGGCAGAGACAGGACGATCCCTGGGGCTTACTGTTCAGCCAGTCTAACCGAATCATCAAACTTCAGGGTCAGTGGGAGAGCCTGTCTCAAAATATAAGATTAAAAGCAATTGAGGAAGATACCTGATATCAACTTCTGGCATGTGTACACAAGTGAAGTCAGTTGAAAAAGCTTTCATTGTCTACATAGAATTGGCCCCAAAATGTGGATTACTGAATCAATTAGTGACGGTAGCAGGCAGAGCATAATCATACATTGTCTAGGAAAACTGTCAAATTTTAATTTCTTATACATCAACTCTTTAAATTACCTTTAAATAATGCTGATATCCATAGCACAAAGTTCTCAGTGGCAGGCGAGGAGGAGGGGGGAAGGGAGTGTCACAGACCTACTTGGGAAGCTAATGTAAGCTTCCCCCCTCCCGAATTACCCTGTATTGGGGCGGGGGGATTCATGTCTTGCACTTAGCCTCCTGCTACTTTACATGGAATCTCCCTGTTGTCTATCCATATAAGTCCCACGGGAAATGTTTCCATTCTCTAGAGTTATCTTACTGGCTGAGCTTGATGGGATTGTAAAGGGGTGGGGGGAGTTTGCACATTATCTCACTTGATCTGGGCAACATCTTTGAGGTAGATAAACCACATTTCTTGCCTCTCATTCTGCAGTGAGAGAAAAGCAAAGCTCAGTGTGTCACTTGAGGTGATCTTGTTAACATCTGTTGAGACTTACATTGAGGCCAAGTTACCCAGGCTCTATTCCTCACAAGGCTCTAGGCACGACATTCTCCAGTCATGGGAACCCTTACTTGACGTCTAGAGATCTGAGTTCTGATTCTACTGACGAGAACTAACCAGTTACGTGACCTCGAGCAAGCCGCCTAACTTCTTCTCTAGGCCTCAGTTTCCTCTTTGATCAAATGAGAGGTCAGACCACATGTTCTTGGCCTCCCTCTGGTTTTCTGTTGAAAACTACCAGGCATCCCACTAAGAACAAATGGGAAATGACTCTGCTGTCCATGGCAAGACTTGTCACCCCTCTCTGAAGATCATGAGAGCTGGCTTCTGATTCTTGATGGATTCCTTTGCAGGAACCAAACCCTATTGGGAACAATAAGTATCAATAGTGCCTTTTCCGGCCACTGTGTGTCACTCTGATGGCTGCTTTTTTTTTGCTGCAGGCCTGGGGATTTGATAGCAATTGTCTTCTGACCCGGTGCTCTGTAGCACATTGGTTTTTATTCCTCGTGGGCATTTCAGAGTGCAACGTGGACATAGATAATGCCAATGGATTTGTTTAGGGCTGATAGACCCTACCTTCCTAAAGAGGTTATTTCTTTGGAAGGACACAATGCCTTCCACCTGAATTTTTTCATTGAGAGTTATATCCTTGGGGCTGGGGAAGATGACTCAGTTGGTAAAGTACTTGTAGCACAAGCCTGAGGACCTGAGTTTGGATCCCCAGCTCTCATGAAAAAGTGAGCTAGGTACAGTAGTGTGTGCCTGTTATCCTAGCACTGTGAGAGATTTAAAAAAAAAAAAAAAATCCCTGGAACTCTCTGGCTGCCTAGTTTTGCCAAATCAATGAGCTTCGTGTTCATCAAAAAATAAGATGGTGAGCTACAGGGGAAGGCACTCGACATTGACCTCTGGCCTACAGACATGCATACACACACATGAACGTGTGCACATCTATAACATACACACGTGTGCACACAAAGAATTATATCCTTTAATATCTCTGAAATGGGTTTGGCAGTTGGAGATTGGTGAGCTGTCATCTCAGAAGCTCTGAGAGCAAGAAGGGACATAAGTAACCCTTCCCCAGGTAGCTGGGCTACCTCAACAGCCACAGAGAGATGGCCATTGAAGATGGGAAACTGGGGCTCCGTTTCCTAGTCTTTCTGCTTTTTAAAGTTGCTAAATGGACTTTAGGATGAGGAGTGGTGTTATGTCTACTTCCCCCCAAATAAAGGCATAATTTTCTCAGAATGGTGCCAGGTCCTTGGACTGCTGGAGGTGACAGTGTCAAAAAATGAGCAAAGCTCCTGGATGCTGAGCACTGTTCCCAGTCTCCCTCTCAAATGGCTCAGGGCACCCTGCTCTGTCCTTGAACAAAGTGGTATTGTTCTTGACCCCAACACATAGGAGATCCAGGAAGATATATGCCTGGTCACCTCAAAAGCATTTGCTAGACTGTAAATGCAGCATCTCATTGGGAAACTACATTACACAGTGCTTTCTTATTTAAATAAACTCATTCCATGGAATCTTGATTTCTTAGATGGCTATATTTTAAATAGACCACAATGCATTTTATGAACCAAGGACCATACAAGATTGTGATGAGACTTGGTGTGCTGTAAATATGCAAATAAACAAAGGGGAACAGTGAAATGAAAGAAATCCCTAGCTGGAGAGAAGCTCCTGATGGTTGGGTGAAGAGAAAGGCAGCTTTGAGTCAGAGGACTCAGGTTTTCTACAGCATGGATGAACAACTTCCATGTGAAAATTAAGATTTAAGGAAGTAAGATTCACTCTACGGGCCGTGTTGTCAGCTTATGTTATGTCAGAAAGCAAAGGGTTGATTCTCATTATTATCATCAAGAGAATAGTTGTGATGCTTTGTCATGGAGATGCTGTAAAAAAGTCACCTGTCCAATTACTTTAATTCATCTTTTGGCTGTCTGCAGAAATTCCTTCAGCCTCTCGTTGACAAGGACATGGATATACTAAGCACATTTAGGGTGATAAAACTGATAGCAGAGTCCTTTTTCCTGGGGAACAAATAAGCTCTTAGGGAAAGTAGAAGATGCTACAGCAGTGCAAAGATCATGGTAAGCAGACCACAGAGAAAATGGCTCCAAGTGGGAGGCACACCTGAGGGCAGAAAGAGGCCTTGATAAATTTACTTTATTATTTGTGTGTTTGTGTGTGTATGTGTGTGAGTGTGTGTGTGTGTGTGTGTGTGTGTGTGTGTGTGTGTGTGTGTTCAAAAGAGGGCATCAGATCCCCTGGAGCCAGAGCCAGAGTTACAGGTACATGTGAGCTGCCAGATGTGGGTGCTGGGAACTGAACTTGGGTCCTCTAAAAGAGCAGCAAGGGCTCTTAATCACTGAACTATCCCTCCAGCCCCTTCTAACTAATATGTGAGATGAGGTCTCTCATTGAACCTGAAACTCATTGGTTATCTAGGCTGCCTGGCCAACTAGCTCCAGGAATTCACCTGTCTCAGCCCCTACCCAATGCTGGGATTACAGATGTTGTACCTGGCCTTCATGTGAGTGTTGGGGATCTGAACTCAGGTCCTCATGCTTACATGACAAGCATTTTACTGACTGGGCCGTCTCCCCATCCCTCCATTCAGAAGATTTTACATTTCAGGGAGATCATGGGAAGAATGGGGTCTAATTTGCTGAAAATACTTATTTTGCAAACAATAAAAAGAAGGCCCTCATGAGTTTTTTTATGTGAGGAATCCAGAAGTTAAGCCTCTGGACCTGCAGACGGCTTCTCAAGCTCTTTCCCAGATAAGCTGCTTTTCCCCAGTCATGCTGCTTGGAGTCTCCTTTTTCTTTTTTCTTTGGATTTTTTTTTTTTTTATTTTATGGGTATGAGTATACTGCCTGCATGTGTGTAAATGCACCCATGAAATGCAATACCTACAGAGGACAGAAGAGAGTGTCAGAGCCCCTGGACTGGAGTTACGGACAGTTGTTAGCCGCCATGTGGGTGCTGGGATTCGAAGCTGTGGTCCCCTGCAAGAGCAGCCAGTGCTCTTAACCGCTGAGCCACAGCTCCAGCTCTGGAGTCTCCTTTTTTCAAACATAAAGATCCTTGGTTCATTTAACTCCGCTGATGTAGTTTTGCTGCCATTATTTGAAGTGATCATGTCTAGAAAGATTCCAATTTAAGACCCTTCTTTAGTCAAGGTACCCAGCGTGGAGTGGCGCTCTCCAGGAGCAACCTGACAATGCCAGTACCATGGGTAAATCTCTGGATTTTCTCCGTATACTTCTATTAACACGGCCCACAGTCACATTAGCCTCTATGGTGATTATGTCACACTGCTGACTCATACTGAAACTGTGGTCAATTAGAACCCATGAGTTCCCATGCACTACTATTAAGCCAGACCTTCCTTATTCTATGCATTCTTGACCAAAAGAAAGAGAGAGAGAGAGAGAGAGAGAGAGAGAGAGAGAGAGAGAGAGACTCCCCTGGGCACAGAGGTTTAAATATAGTGACATTTATCCCTATTACACTTGATCATATTGATAATAACCTGCCAGAATATTCCAGAGCCAGCACATTAGCTTTCCCTCTCTCCAGGGAGATGAGTGCTTATCAGTTAATGTAGCAAACACAGCAAATCCCACACTGATCCCTGGCCTCAAGGCATCAGAACTGCATTCTGTCTTTTCAATCCATTAAGTCTTTCGCAGCCCTAGAGAAATCTGTGTCATCAGACAAGTGAGGAAGCCTCGATCTTCCTCACTGTAAAATGGGGACAAATCTGAGTGGCCATTTCCCTCCAAAGGCTGTGTGTGCAAAGAGTGAGGTGGGTACAAAATCCAAAGTCAATATTAACTCAGAGGCTGTATTATTCGAGAGAAGGAGAAGCTTGTGCCAGGCTCTAGGCAGCTTCAGAAGGTACGATTAGCCTTATCACTACCTGCCACAGCCAGTGGATGTTCATTTGTGCAACTATTTAAAGATATGACTGGGTTATCTGAGATGGTGGTGTAATGACATTGTGTGGGGTTAATGTACGTTTTGTGTAAGATTATTTGCAGCTTGAGTAAATGTTATCTGGCTTTTCTTCTTTGCCAGACCCCATTCAAAGTGACTCTGAAATTGTATGAATGGTTTCCGTGTAACCAGGGCCAAATGTACACATTCTCCATACTTTAATTACTTTCATTTCCATGATGAATTTCTTTGTCAAGTTCTTGAAAAGTCTCCAACATGTCTGAGGATTCTAAGCTCAAAAGAAAATGAAGTTGGTGTTAGAATGATGTGGAAAGCATCAGAAAGTCTCCTCTCTCTCTCTCTCTCTGTCTCTGTCTGTCTCTTTTCACTGTCTATCTCTCTCAGTCTCTCTTTCTCTCTCTGTGCATGTGGACACATGTGTGTGTACATGGGTGTATAGGTGTTTATGAAGGTGAGCATACATGTGTGGAGGCCAGATGTTGATGTTGGGTATCTTCCTCAATCACTCTCCACCTTATTTTTTGAGACAGACTCTCACTGAACATAAAGATTACCAATTTGGCAATTCTGTGTCTGAAATTCTCTGTCTCAGTCTCCTCCAGTACTGGGATTACAGGTGTGTGCCACCTTGATGTTTGGCCTTTCTTTACATTAAGGGACCTGGAGGATCCAACTCAGATCCTCATGCTCATGCAGTAAGCATTTTACCGACTGAGCCATTTCCCCAGACCAGAACTATAATATCTTTAAGCAATAAAACACTCAAAGTACATTATAGCAAAATGAATTAAATAAACATTTCAAATCAAGTGACTCTCTTCTCTCTATTTCTTCTCTCGCTCCATCCTAACTCTAATCAATTCCATTAGTTGACAGAATGCCTTGAGCTTTAGGTATCTGTCAGACTTTTGGAAACCTCTGGAAATCTTAGCAAACTAGAAATTTGAAGCTCTTTATCTTAGGCCAAAACAGAGAGCTCATGGGTAACTCACACCATGTACATTTTCAAGCTAATAGAATGTTAACTTGTATTTCAGAAACATCTTTGTGAATAGTTTGTTTCATTATCAAAGGTGCAGAGAACATGCAAAATTTCTAACCCATCATTCTAATGCAAACGTTAATGTTCTCATGATTATTGAGTTCAGAAGTTCTTCCTTCAGCTCTCATGGGAGATTGGCACCCGGGGCCTCTGCACTCAGTACAGCAATGTGATATGGGATCAGTAGCACTGGCTACCTAAGAACCTGTGAGCGATAATCTCAAGTCAGTTCTAGCCAATACACCAAAAACTAAAAAAAATAACCAAAAGAGAGGATTTTGGTCCCCTTCTCAAACCTCTTGAATCTGACTCTGAATTTAAAAAGATTTTCCTGGTGACTCTTGTGCACAATAAAGTATGAGAAGGATTGATCTAGAGTGAAGAGGTTTCATTCCATTTTGCCCATATTACATCCTCATAAAAGCTTTCAAAAACCCCTGTGGTGTTTGTTGAGAGTGGAGAGTCTTTATTTAGAACTTTATCATATTTAAGTGTTCCTACTACTCACAGCCCTTTCTCAAGGAATATATATATATATATATATATTCTCACTTAAATATTCTTGCCTTACTAGGCCTTTGCAGAGCATCTGTTCTCCCCAACCCACCCCTAGGAGGAATGTTTGCCAATGACAGGATACACTTTCTGGTATCATAATTTGGACATAGGATACTGCTGGTATGTAGAGGCTAGAGATATTGCTAAGCTGCATGCAAAGAATAGTCCTCACAGCAAAACTACTGATTTGGATGTCAATAGTAACAAGGTTGAAAACTCCTGCTGTAGAAGTATGTGGTTTCTGGAGGATTCATGGATCCATGCTGAAGATAAATACAGTGTAATGATATGGACAGGCAAAGTAAAACAAACTTGCAGTGACCAGAGCAGTGATGTTGGGGGTAGGGAGGAGTCAGAGAGTGGAGACTCACGCTGCAGGTAGGAGGAGGCAGCTAGGAGTAGGGAACACCCAATGCTTTATGCACAGCTTAGGTAGCAGAGCTGGGGGTCACGGACTGGATATTAAGTGTCAGCTACAGGAGGTCAGGGGAAGGGTGGGCTGGAGAGATGGGAAGGGGAGCTCACATCCTAGATTTGGCATCTACTTATGATCTTAACACTGTTTAAGACCTGAAAAACAAGAAAGTATTTGAGTATCAGTGAGAGGGATTTCAGATAAATCCAATAAGAAGTGACTTAGGAATAAGACACAATCCACTTGCTAAAACTGGGACAACCTCAAAGCCAGGCCAGCAGCAGAGGGTGACCCGTGTCAGGATCAGTTCAGTGTTCAGCTCCAGTGAGCTTCTTAAATCCCTTCCCACCAAGCAGAGGCTTATGCTGAGTCTACAGTATGCTTGACTTGCAAGAAGGGGTCAAGTCCTCCCAGCTACAGAGAAAGGTGGCCAAGAAGCAAGCCAGGGCCTGACCCTGGCTACTGCAAAATCACAGAATGAGAGCCAGAACAGAACTCAAGAGGTCCCCAGGCCATTTCTCTCCTGCAGAGCACCTAAAACATTTCAGAAAGATTCTTTCCTCTTCAACTTTAAAATTTCCAAAGAAAGATTTCTTAAGGGCATGAGGGTACATTATAATCCAAGTCAGAATTGTGTCCCCCTTTCTGACCCCACATCCCCCTCGCTGGGATGTGAGCACCATCCTTCACTCTCCCCTGCACACAGTGTGTTTCCTAACCCTCATGATGGTAATGCAGCCTCCCCCCCACTACAGCCAGCCTCCTCTCCTGCCTTTGCCTGCCTCTATGATCTCCTGGACCTCCTCTGAGTCTTGCCTTCTTGTGAGAGTTACCACCAGCTTGTAATTATGAAGTGCATCCTGTGCTCAGACCACTCTTTTTGACCGTAGAAGGCCAAGAAGGGAGAATGTAAAAGTGCAATCACCGCTTTGTTGGTTTTTATTCTTTCTTTCTCTGGGGACTTGTGGATCTTGGCTAAGTTTATAGTCTAGTCGGTGCATTTGTCCTTAGGCTAAGTTCCATTGCATCATTTTGACTGTCCCACAAATGTTTTCCCTGCGACCCTCACTGAGGAATAGAAGAGTTCACTAGCATCTACAATAGCTCTGATGTGAATTTAGCTGTAAATAAGCCGGAGATCAATGCCTTTGCTTAATGCTGGAGACTGTGTGCCACTGCCATGTGGGTTTTGATTCAAATGAGCTGCAGAGGGATTTGTTCAGCTGAATTCACTCTACAGCAACTGGATTAATTTCATTTCACATCGTGTCTCTAAGTAGGAAAGTAAACTGATTTGTGGCAGGCTAAATGGATATGTTGATGCCGCCAACATCACTCCGATTTATTCCAGTTAGGTTGCAACAAGAAGTGTCCTGGTTGTTTTCCCTTCCAGAAAACAGTTGCCAAAGTCTACCACTTTAGGATGGGCTTTTTATGATGGATAGAATGCTCTGGAATGAGAAGGCAGATCCATCAAATGAGGGAAGCGTTTCTCCTTGCCTAGATCCTGAGGTCCAGTTCTTGCCCTCTGCCCCAAGAATATTTTTTTTAAATGTTCTTTTTAGAGATGCATGTGATGGTGCATTCCTGTAGTCTTGGTACTTGAAAGGTACAGGCAAGGAGGATCAGGGGCTCAAGCCTGGCCTGGGGTACATAGCAAGTTTGAAGTAGCTTGGGCTATATGAGACCCTGTCTAAACCCCCCCCACACACGTTTTCTCTCTTTTTCCCCCTGTACTATGTTCTGAATTGTCATAAGGCAGTATTCAAGATATGCTCCAGCCCCACTGATAGCTGAGGTAACACTCATTCTGTGCCTGCCCTGCACCAAGGACCCCTACCCTCTGGCTCCGAGTCTTCCTTCCACTGTGCGTTTTTCCCCTTCTACATCAGTCTGTTTCCAAAGCTACCATTTCATCATCCTCTGGGGACACCCAACTTCTGTCTCTGTTGGGGCTGTCTCCTTTCATTTCTCCCAAATTGCTGACTTCACCCAGGCTCGTGATTTGAAGTCGATACGATTGTTGTGGAAAGTTTTCTGCTTTCTCTAGTGGGTAGGTTCTATAACCTGCAGTTACTTTCAAAAGCAAGAGCTTGTGGAGATGAGCTCAGGGTGTCATGGGGCTGTTATATGGAGCAAATATAATCATGGGTATAAAAAAGCAATTTGTAAACTGCAACATACTCTCCAAAAGTAAATTATTGACTGTCTTATATGACTTTAGGGTTTAGAAGGCAACTGGATGATATATAAAAATTCAGTCAGTCTCCCTCTGTAACATGGTTGAAATAGAAAATTATAGAATTTGGGGCACTGACCCTTCCATCCATAAGCTACAGTCTTCTCAACAGCTTTTTCAGCTGAAACATATCCATTAAGTTGACGACACACACACTCCGTTCCAAAAACCATTGTCTGTTCATTATTCCAGAATGAAGGGCCTCTGCTCCTGCTTGAATTCCCCAGAGCCTCATAAGACCTTCCAAAATCCTAGGAAGCCTTCAAGGACTCAAACCACAGCCTCTTCCCAGCTCTCCCCATGACAAAAGGAGTCTTTTTGTCTAGACACCCAAGTCTGTCTTATGTTCGAACTAGGCTTATGGGTACAGCTTCCGCACCAGCAGTTCAATACTGATGGGCATTGTGGGTCTCTGCAGCTGCCGCAGCCCCTCCCCACATAGTGCTGCCTTGGCCCTGGATGGAGATGAACTGAGATATCAGCTCAAATCAAGGAAAGCCGAGAACTCTAAAGATCAAAAGTGTCCTAAAAAAAAACCTTGTCCCTAGAAGCTGATCCTAGGTTTGGACAGGTCTTTACCTAAGCTACTGGACAACACCTCTGAAACAAGCAGGGTCTATAAAATAGACTCATAAACCCCCTATGAATAGCAGGGTATGGTGGTATATGCCTTTAATCCCTGCCCTCAGGAGGCTGAGGCAGGAGGATTATAAATTAAAAACCAATTTTGGATATATAGAGAGACTGCCTCAAAACAAAACAAGCCTAGGTATGATGGCGAACACCTGTAATCCCAGCATTTAAGAGGCAGAGGCATGAGGATCTCTGCATTCAAAGCTGTCCTGGGCTACATAGTAAGTTCCAAGCCAGTCAGGACTACATAGTAAGACCAAGACTCAAAAAATAGAAACAAAAATAAATCCACCCAATGATGAATTTGTCATTCTCTGTACTCATCTGTACATTTGTCTCTATTTTTGACTGAGCATAAAAAGATCACATCAGATCTAAAAGTTAAAGTTGAATAAGTTTTCTTGTCTCTTGATTTTCAGCTTAAAAATTTCCCCACAGTTTGAATTATAAAAGTCATTCTTTCCTTCTGAGCTTAGCTGTGGTTTCTCTAACGGAATGTGGCACTCTGTGAAATCATGAGTTCTTAGATTGCCCTGTATACAGTGTAGAATGCATTGCTCCCTTATTGAAAGGAACATGTACAGAGTGTGAGAAAAGTGCCACGTTTTAGCACATTAAAAACAATCCTGAGGCTAGAGAGATGGCTCAGCAGTTAAGAGCACATATTGTTCTTGGAGAGAACTTGACTTCAGTTCCTAGCACCCATGTCAGGAAGCTCACAACCACCTGTAACTCCTGCTCCAGAGGGAATCCAATGAGGGCACCTGCCCTCCTGTGTACATACCCACATATAGATACACACATGCACCTTTAATCCCAGCACTCGGGAGGCAGAGAGAGGTAGATCTCTGTGAGAGCGAGGTCAGCATCTAATCTACACTGAGTTCCAGGTCAGCTGGAACTGGGCTACAGGGCTACAGGGAAACCCCATCTCAGAAAAGAAAGAAAAGGAAAAGAAATAATCCTTAGCTGGGTGTGAAGGCACATACCTGTAGTCCCAGCACACTTAGGAGGCAGAGGTAGGAGGATCACAAATCAATGTCAGCCTGGGCTACATAACAAGATCCCCCTCCACACACGGCAAAAATCAATCACCAAGCTGGTTGTGGCTCTGTGTGTGTGTGCGTGTGCGTGTGTGTGCATGTGTGTGTGTGTGTGTGTGTGTGTGTGTGCGTGCATATGGAGAGGCTAAAGGTCCATGTTGGTTATCTTACTCAATTGCTCTCTACCATGTTTTTTGAGATAGCATCTTTCACTGAACCTGGAGCTCATTGATTGGGCTAGACCTGCTAGCCAGTAAGCCCCAGGCATCCTACTGTCTCTGCCTCCCCAGCTCAGGCATCCCTGGATTTTACATGAGTACTAGGGATCCTTTACACAGTGAGCCCTTTAGGAACTAGGCTACCTCTTCAGCCCTTATTTTAATGTTTTGGCAAACCAGATGTTTTATTCGTTGGCCAGACGACTTTTTAAAGAATCGTCTTTTAAAAGATTAGCCATAGAACTACTGCCAAGTGCATGAGAGGTACTCGATACATGTTTTTAAAAAGACTGTGCACTTCCAAACAAAATATAACTTCAGTTATTTAAAACAGCAAGCAGTGAAAATGGCTCCAATTGCTTCTCTTTGGTTCACATTAGAAATCATTTTTTTTTTAACGGAAAGGTGGAAAAAGATCTGGCAGCATTATAGTGCCCACATTGTTGAGAGCCGATTGTGATTATGTTGGTAGTGATAGGTTGCACACTTGTTAGAGGGATTTACTATTGTGGTGGATTAGAGCTGTGCTGTTACTGTAATATAGGATTGGCCCAGAGCCCTCACCTCTCATGGCTTCTTCCCTCTCAGTAGCAGGCCAGCCCCCACCCTCAATAATTCCAACTCTGGCACAGACCCCTAACCTCAAACTCCAGCCAATTCTCCTAACAATGCATCTTCCCCCTTTCACCCGCCAGCTGCTCCTTGTTCTCGACTGTAAACCACCATCCCAACATAACCCTGAAATCACAGGCTTTCCCTGAGTTAAAAGGGGACATGTAGAATTCCCTAGCTCTATCAGTATTTTCAATATCCTTGTAGACTTGAACAAGAGCTCCTGGAATCCTCTAGAACTTTTTCTTAGATACGCTAATTCTTTCTCTGTCTCTGATCTAACTGCTGACCCTTCAGGCCATGTGACTAGTGATTACCTCCAGATAGGTTTGGAACTGTTTTTACCCTAACCATTCAAAAATGTAATTAGCCTCACATGGTAGTTGTTAGCCACCATGTGGGTGCCAGGTATTAAACCTGCCAAACCCTAACCATTCAACAATGTAATTAGCATTGCCATATAGTTGTAGAAGTCCATGACCTAGGTTGTGGTCATGTTAGAGGGCACAAATCAAACAGAGTTGTGAATGCCCAGCCCACAAAGGAAAAACGAACACCCCAAACGCCAACAAATTCCTGTAGCCTTGAGGGAGAAGTTCAGATTGGTATGCTGGGGCTCATCTCTTGTTCACAGGTTTGATTTGTATAAAGGACTCAGACCTAGAGGGGTTTGTGGTTCTGTTTAAAAACTGAAAGCAATTCTGTTTTCTCAGAACTGTGTATGAAACATGGCTGCTGTCCCAGTTAGGTCAACAAAACCCCCATGATATCTGCTGGCTGTGGTGCCCCCTCTCTAAGAAATTCACAACATTTAAAAATATCACCCATTTATCTTTGCAACAACAAATGGTATAAAGAATGAGTATTTTCTAGGAGGTAGTTAGCAAATAAGGGGAAACTGAGGTCCAAAAGGGTGCTGACCACCCTTGTGTGTGTGTGTGTGTGTGTGTGTGTGTGGTTTGCTGGGAATTGAAATTAGGAACTCACACATACTAGTCAAGCACTCTCCCACAGAGTTATATTCACTATATTCCCAGCCCACCCTCACCCTGCTTTTGAATTAGGGTCTCATATAGCCCAGGCTGGCTTCAAGCTCTTTATATAGCCAAAGATAACCTTGAACTTCTGATCCTCCTGCGCCTACCTCCCAAGTGATGAGATTACAGGTGTACATCACCATTCCCCAGTTTACATGGTACCCAAGGATCAAACCCAGGACTTCATGCGTGCTAGACAAGCACACTACCCACTGAGCCACATCCCCAGTCCCCAAAACACTTTATTTTGTGAGTGGAAAACCGATCCCTACTACCAGCTCAGTTATTTCAGTGCTTGCTGCCAAGGTTGGGATCGATCCCAACTCTTATGAAACCTTTATGAGTAATAACAAATAATAATAATGAAGTTCTTCTGGGAGGCCCATAAGTATCTTTGCAAGTTCATTTCTGGGCACGTTGGATGCTCCACTTAGACTCCAAGTAATTGGCACCTTTGGGAAGGAGCTTGTCTAAATGCCATTCGCCTTATTTGTAAGTCTATAATGTGTTTTTAATACACAGAGTTGTATTATATAAACAATAATTTTTCATTATTATAGTAACATTTTCCCATAATTGCAAAAATATTTCTGACCTGAATTTATTCTTGTCATAGCCATGCTAGCAAGTGGAGTCTTGTTTGCCTGTAAAATATATTAATAATATATTAATTAGCTTCCAAGCACTGCCCAAACAAGGAACAGGAAAGATTTATCTAACTCATGAAAACTGAACAGAAGCCAACAGGTTATTAATTATAGTTTAAGGACAGCCTCAGAATTAAGTAGCATAGCAAAATTTAGGCCTAAGATTTGGGAGGAAATAAGGGAAAATACCACTCAATTAATAAAGCACTTATTTAGCATCAACTGTGGAGAATTCTGAAAGGTCAAGGAGGCTAAGACATCAAATTGGCCAATTTCATTTCATGGTCAAAGTTAAAAGGCAATAAAAGGCAAGGTCATGTAAGTGTTTTGATTTCATGTCAATTAACTTCAATATGCTGGGTTCAACTGCATGAAATTGATAAAATTTGACCAATTTTTAACCCCAAAGAGGCAATTTGATAGGTACTAATATAATAGGTACTCTGGTCTTACTTCCTAGCTCCTAAAAACATTATGCTTTTTCTAATTTTCTTTCATTTTTTTTTTTTTAAGCTAAATGGTTCATTTCATGTTGAAGCTGTCACTGAGTGAGAGTAACCATTATTAGAAGGCAAACAGGTCAGGAGGTTTGGCTCCTGCATTTTATATTTATTTATTTCCTAAGACTCCCTAATGACATACATTATATAGTTTTAGTTTTTGATTACATTAGACCCTTCTCTTAATTCTACTTAAGAGTCCTTGTCCTCATACTCACTCTCTGTGCACGATGTTCCCCACCTCAGTTCTCCAAGATCGGGCAGAACCACCATCTTCCTTCCTACCCACCGTGCAGAGATGCTGAATTATAAAGCACTCACTTTACTTGAAATACTTATACAGAGATTAAACCATGCATTCCACTGTGTGTGCTCGTTTTAAAAAAATTTTGAGAATTTCATACGTGAGTATTGTATTTGCATTATTTTACCACACCCAGTCCCCCTCCAAATCCTCCCATGCTCCCCACTCCCTCTCAATTTATTGTCCTCTTCTTGATTATTACTGTCACATATACACACATGCATTTATAAATGTACATGTATGTAATGCACTGAGTCCATTTAGTGGTACTCAGTATTTAGGACTGCCTACTTGGAATGAGATAACCTCTCAGGGAGCTCGTCCCTGGAGAAAACTGACTCTCCCTCTCTCAGCACCCATTGATTGCCTGTAGTTCTTCATCTTGAGGTGGGACCCCATGAAATTTCCCCTGTCTACCTTGGCATGTCAGTTGGTTTTGTCATTATGCAGATCTTGTTAGACTGCCATACTGTAGCGATTTCATTGACGTAGCTTCTCTATCCTGTCTAGAACACATTCACTACAAGCTGGTGTCTTGTCCCTCTGGCTCTTACAGCCTTTCTACCCCTTCTTCCAAGATGTCCCCTGAGCCTTAACTGCAGAGTTTGCATTGTAGATGTATCACTTGGGCTGGGCACCTCACACTAAGTATATACTTCTTGTCCCTTCAACATTCTGCATGTGCTTACCAAGCATCTTTTAGAACAGGCTTGGGGATATGCCCTCTGACAAATATTGAGTTGTATTGATAAAAGTGTATGCAGTGGGAAGTGGGTGTAAAAAAATAATATTTTTTTAAAGTT
>NW_008354184.1:121103-157863 GCF_000622305.1 Nannospalax galili | reverse complement strand
ATACAATATTTTATAACTGTAATAATTCCTGTAAACCTAAAAATTTACAGCCAATTTTGAAAGAGATGCATCTTAGGTCAGGAAATTGTTATTGAATATGTCAATGCTGTTGTAATATGCTTCTTCTAATTATATGGTTATTAAATAAATAATTTTTTAAAAAGTGTATGCAGTGAGCTAGTGGCCAGTTACTATAGTAGCAGGGAAGGAATTGGCAGGCAGTGAATAAATAATTTATTGAGGACCCTGGAAGAAGGTAGCAGGCCCAGGAGTAACTAGAATGTCACAAAAAAAAAAAAAAAAATAGGGCAGTGGGCTGCAGCATCTTTACTTGGAGAACTTTTACAATTGAAGTGAGTTTCTTTGTGTGCCATTTCTTGGCATGTAATTTGTGCCACATGAAGGAAGACAGTCCACACTGGCCAGGGTACAGTTCTAGGAGGTCAGCATGAGCTGTGCTCCTATTTCTGGTTACATCATATCTGCCATGCAAATCAGGGTCATGCAAACAAGAGCCATGCAAATAAGGACCATCCTGAAGGATCAAAGTTCAGCCCTGGTTATGGATTTGGGTCACTGAGTGATGGGCTATGGGTCTATGGTGTCAGGTTATATGAATTTCTTGGCTGGCAGTTTAGGATTCCTGGGCATCAAGCTTATGAAAATTCCCTGATGGGGGAGCGGCTCTGTTTTCCGATTTCTCATAATGGCTTCCCTTTCACAATGTATGCATTAATACAAATACCAAGTTTAATGCTCTCTACTAGACACTGTCCAGGCCCTTCACATGCATTAATCTGCTTAATTAAATACTAACAAAAGATAGTACCATTGTTACATCCATTTTTAAAAAATGAGAAAATTGGGGCTGGAGGGATGGCTCAGCGGTTAAGAGCACTGACTGTTCTTGCAGAGGACCCAGGTTCGATTCCCAGCACCCACATGGCAGCTACTGCATATACATAAAATAAAAAATAAAAATAAAATATTTTTTAAAATAAAAAAATAAAAAATGAGAAAACTGGAGTCAGAGAAGTTATATGAACCCCTAAAATTCTAGGCGTTAAACAAGGCATCAACAATGCATCTGGTTATCCTGGGCAACTCAATGTTTTTGTTTTTGTTTTTTTAAAAAAAGCAAGTGTTTTTCCCAACCCGTGAACTCAAAACATGACAGGTTAGCAGTGCCTTCCAATTCACCAACATAGTACCTTTCAGCCCAGGCCCTTCTATGTCAGAGGACACTTGCTGCAGGGACACTTGCTTTCTCCCAAGAGGGCCCATTTGCCACTGCGCCCCCAGTGCACACAGGGGCTCGTGTGCTGCCTCGCACATTTATTGCAGAGTCACATCTAACCCCACATCTCATCACCCTGCAGAGGTCCAGCCACTATCAAGAAAATAATCACTCCTTTTCCGTTATGCCCAACGTGCGAGCACTGATAACACATCTCGATTCAAAGAAAATCTACAGAAGTCATCTCAGTCAACCTGAGAAGTCGGATGACTCATTCACACCCTTCTCATGGGGCTCCTGTGGGCCACTGTGGTTCTCCAGAAGCGGCCCGAGGCCTTCTGTAGCTCAGTGCAGCTCAGTGTGCTCCATCGCTTTAGCTTCCGCCTCACAGATGAATACTGACATTTTTGGCATGGACTTTAGAGTTGCTTTTGAGTTACATGGTAGGCCACCCCATTCTGCTGACTATGACCCCACTGTGCATATCCCCAAGGCAGGCTAAACAAGGTAGCCTTGCAATAAAAAGTAAATAAATAACAGGGAAGATGCTGGTTCTTCAGCCCTCAGAGTAAGTGCTATCACTCTGGAGGTAAAATCAGAATATCTAAATATGACTCGATAGATGTCAGGTCTTATAAACACACACACACACACACACACACACACACACACACACACAGATGCTGAAACCGTACATGCCCTGTCAGCCTGAAGCAAAACCAAAAGCAACTTTCTATCTTATTAGAAAGACAAGAAGTAGTATGCCATCTCTCCAGAGAAGGTGGGAAAGCCATCAGGGCACCGAGTTGTGCTCCTGCAATCCCAGCTACTTAGAAGGCTGAGGCAGGAGGATCACTTGAGCCCAAGAGTTTGAGGTCAGCTTGGGCAACCTAGGGAGACTTCAATTAAAAGACAATAAGTGATAGATGATAGATGATAGATAGATGATAGATAGATAGATAGATAGATAGATAGATAGATAGATGATAGGTGCTAGATGATGATAGATTGATGATAGATGACAGATGATAGATAGATGATAGATAGATGGATGATAGAAAAATGAATACACTAAGTTTTCTACATATACACAATGAACATCACAAAAAGAGTAAGTTTCTCTAACAATGATGAACTATTGGTGTTTCTGTGAATTTCCTTGTTTAAATTTAAGCTAAGCCAGCTATGGTGGTGCATATTTATAATTCCAGTACTTGAGAGGCTGAGGCAGCAGTATCTTGAGTCTGAGGCTAACCTGAGTTCCATGGCGAGTTTGAGATAAGCCTGGGCTACCTGGTGCAATCCTATCTCAGAAGGAGAAAAGGAAGAGAAACGATGAGAAGGAAGGGAGGGAGGGAGGGAGGGAGGAAGGAAGGAAGGAAGGAAGGAAGGAAGGAAGGAAGGAAGGAAGGAAGGAAGGAAGGAAAAGAAAATTTAAAATAGCCATGTGGACGTACTGAGCTTTCCTGAGCTCAGCCAGAGTCAGGAGTCCATCCATGGACGCCTGACATCTCTGACATCTATTTCAGCCTCTAGCAATGCAACGAAGGCAGCAAGGAAAATTAAAGACACAGGTACCAGCCAGCTGGGGTTACGATTCTCTATACAACTTGTCAGCTGTGTGGCCTAGGTGAGTTATTTCACCATCTGGAGCTTCTGTCCCCTCACCTATAAAATGTGCATAATAAAATGAAAGCAAGCACACATGGGTTCACCATGACAATTAGATGATGTTATAGGGAAAGTGATTAGTACCTCATCTGGCCCTCAGCACAGTGGAAGTTATTTATTTTTAGTTGTTTTTAAAAAATATTTTATTTTTTTATATGTATAAGTGTATTGCCTGCATCTGCATGTATGTGAGTGCACCCATGTCGTGCAATGATGTGAAGGTCAGAAGAGGGCATCAGATTCCCCTGGAACTGGAGTTAAGGGTGGTTCGTAGCTGCCATGTGGGTGCTGGGAATCGAACCCAGGTCCCTGTGCAAGAGCAGTCAGTGCTCTTAACCGCTGAGCCATCTCTCCAGCCCTATTTTTAGTTTTTTAAACTACATTTGTGTTTATTTATTTGTGTGTGTTTATGTTTGTGGGTGTACATGCAGTATGGCACGCATGTGGAGGTCAGAGGACAACTTGTGGGAATCAGTTTTCTCCTTCTACCGTGTGGGTCCCAGGGACTGAACTCAGATTGTCAGTCTTGGCAGCAAGCGCCTTTACCCACTAAACTATCTCACTAGCCTTATTTATTTATTTATTTATTTATTTATTTATTTATTTATTATTTAATTACATTTTTAATATTTTATTTATTACTTTTATTTTACATGTATAGAGTAATATTGCCTGCATGCCTGTAGGTGCACCTGTGCTGTACAATGCCCATGGAGATCAGAAGAGGGAACTGGAGGTACAGACAGTTGTCAGCTTCCATGTGGGTGCTGGGAACTGAACCCGGGTCTTCTGCAAGAGCAGCCAGTGCTCTTAACCACTGAGCCATCTCTCTAACAATGAAAGTTATTTATAATAGTAACCTGAAATGGGCACACACATCCCAATGGGAAACCAGTGAGTTCTCTTTTATTTTTAACTTTAATCTTGGAAGCATTTCAGCCTCAATGCTTTGTCTTTTGTCTTCATGAAGATGCTTAGCCGTCCTTGGAGCACAATCTTTCCTTTCATTAAAAACCATTATTAAGTCTCTTGGAGGTTCTCTTCTGTAGTAAATGATCCAGATTACTTAATGAGTCTGTTTTACATGCTTTAAACATTTATTTGAACTTCCCGTCTCCAGATTTGATACACAAAGAAGCATTATCAAGGAAAATGTGGTTTTGAAATTCGTTATCATCTGTGGCCCAAACTTACTGTTCTTAAGAGCAAAGTTAAGTTCTTTATCAAATTGGTCACTGTCACAGTACCAAAGCTATGCAATTCTCAAATGTATAGGACAGCATGTGCCAAACCAGAAGAGAACACAGGTAATTCAGTCCTTCAGCATTTATCGAGTGCCTGTTGTGTGCCAGGCACTTTGTTATGCTCTAAGGTTACAAATAAGATGCTCTCTTATAGCTTGGTAGGGAGACACACAAGTAAATGAACCATTGCAAACACCTGTCCATTGGGCTGTGCTTGAGGTGGGAAAGTGAGGCCGGAATTCCCTCGGAGCAGAAGGGAGTGAGAATTAAGCTCCCTTAAGGAGGAGAGGTGATAGTTGAGGAGCATAAAGGATGGTAAGAATTGAGGAGAAAGCAGAGAGTGTTAAGAGAAAATGCCATGGCTGATTTGTATGTCTTGTGGCCTTTGTGTCTCCTTATGTGACTGGGCCTGGTATGAATGGAACCTGGGGTCTAGAAAGGGAGCAGAGACACACAGACTGCCCAGGTTGACCAGGGCTATTCATCCTGCAGGTGTGAGGAGCCTGGGAGTGTGAGGAGGGAGAGGCGTAGCAGAGGCAGCTCTCAATGTGTTTTACACAAGTCACTCTGGAAGGGATGAACAGGGAAGGTGGGAGGTCTTGGTGCCACCAAAGAGAAGTGGGAGGTCAGGTCATGGGCAGTTGAGGCCTTGGAGAGAGACTGCAGGAAAGAAAGGCTTTGATTTAAAGTATATTCGGTGTTGGGGATGGGGATGTAGCTCAGTGGCACAGCACTTGCCTAGCATGCACAGGTCCTTTGGCTCAATCCTCTGAACTGTAAAACCAAAAACAGTTTAGCACTAGCCACTATAACCCCAGGAAGCTGAGGGAGGAGGTCAGAGAGTTCAAGGACAGCCTGGCCTACTCAGTGAGTTCCAAGCTAGTCTGACTGCACAGGCAGGTTGAGGAGATGGCTCAGTCAGTAAAGCATTTGCTGTAAGAACATAAGGACTGGCCGGGCGTAGTGGCGCATGCCTTTAATCCCAGCACTCGGGAGGCAGAGGCAGGCAGATCTCTGTGAGTTCAAGCCCAGCCTGTTCTACATAGTGAGTTCCAGGACAGCTGGGGCTACAGGGAGACCGTGTCTCAAAAAGACCAAAAATCCCCACAAAACATAAGGACTGGAATTTGATGCCCAAAGCCCCCATAAAAAAGCCTGATGTACTGGTGTGAATTTGTGATCCCAGCACTGGGAGGCAGAGATAGACGAATCCCTGGGTTTTTAAAAAATATTTTATTTGTTAATTTTTATTTTATGTGTATGACTATATTGCCTGCATGTATATAAGTGCACCTGCATTGTGCAATGCCTGAGGAGGTCAGAAGAGGGCATCAGATTCCCTGGAACTGGAGTTTCGGACAGTTGTTAGCTGCCATAGGGGTGCTGGGAAGCAAATATGGGTCCTCTGCAAGAGCAGTCAACTGCTGAGCCATCTCTCCAGCCCCCCTGGAGCTTTTAAAAGCTAGTCAGCATAGCATACTCATCCATTTCCAGGCCAGAGAGACCCTGCCTCAAAATACAAGGTGGATGAGCCCTGAGGAACAAGACCCAGGATTGACCTCTGGTCTTCACAGGAACACACACACAAGAATGACACTGTTTATAGAGTTGAGAGCCAGAGTTGGGCAAGAGAAAGAAAAGATAAGAATCCAGAAGGAATTCCAGACTTCCAGTACTATAGGGGTAAATGAACACAAAGTAGCAAAAGTCCATCTTCCAGAGATGCACTTAAAGACTTATCTCAAGTGGAAGGTCAGGATATGTGGGAGGAGCAGGCTATGTATTTCTATCTATTTAAACACCCTCTACCAGATGTGACCTATGTGAGTTGAGATGACATTACTATGCAGTCTTTTACATTTTCTGTGATATGTTTTCAGATATAGTAAGATGCCAGCAGCATTCCCACTGGCATGGAACCTAGCATGACACACATTTATTTATTACTTTTTCATACACATACCCACACACATGCACACATGCTGTAGAACATACTCTTTAAAGTCAGTCTGTCTGTCTCTTTTGTCCCCATCTGTACCCTCAATACCTAGAACCACAGGAGTGTTTGGGTGGCTGTTTTTTGGTTAAATATTTTATTATTTTATTTTATGTGTCTGAGTGTTTTGTCTGCGCGTATGTAAGTGTGCCACATGTGTACAGTAACAGTGGAGAGGATTAGAGCCCCTGGAACTGGAGTTAATTATAGATGGTTATTAGCTACCATGTGGGTGAAGGGAACTGAACCCAGGTTCTCTGTAAGAGCAAAAGGGCTCTTAACCACTGAGCCATCTCTCCAACCCCTGTTTTTGTTTTTGTTTTTGACAGGATCTCAAGGCTGAGAAAATAGTTCAGTTGGTAGAGTGCTTGCCAAGCGTATACAAAGCCCCACACTGCATAAGACCAGGCATGATGGTGCATGGCCATAATTACAGGAGGTAGAAGCAAAAGAATCCAAAATTCAAGGTCACTCCTGGCTACATAGCAAGGTCAAGGCCAGCCTGGCCTACAGGAGACACTGTCTCAAAGCAAAGCAAACCAAACCAAACCAAAACCAAGACAAGGCTTTGGTCACACCCAGGTCTGAAACCATGTTTGGTTTCTGATAGAGGCTTAGTACTATTTGTTGAGTAAATGATGGATTTCCATGTGGTTGAAAATAAGCAGTTATTTGTTTCACTACTGAGGGAAGAAAAGAGAAAAAACAAGAATAACAGACCTTAGTTTAAAACAGTTTAATACACACAGACACAGACACAGATACATACATATAAGCACACACATGTGACACACAGAGATACATACACACAAAGAGATCTGAAGTTGAGGAACTATTTTTCTCTCTGAAGCTCTACTTCTGGGAAAATCCCAGCTGCCGGCTTAGATGGTGGTTTTAACTGCCCAGTTACAAATTCCACGCAGTTGTGCACATTGGCAGAGATCTGCTTCCTTAAATGCCTTTGGATCAGTAAGGAAATGGTGATTTTCCTTATGTGCCAGTTCCTCTTTGTGAAAAATTGTGTGTGCTGTTCGCCAGCTCACGTGCCCCAAAATCTGAACACCGAAGGCCAGAAATTAAGTAAGTTACTCAAGTCTCTCTCCAGCCACGTGCTATAAAACCATTTCTACTTTCAGGCCGGTGTGTTCGATCATCCTCCCTTTAAGCTTAGCAGCATGACTTTTCCCCCTGGTGTGCTGCGCATATGCTCTTTTTGATCTGTGAAATAGCTCATTCCTGGGCAAACTTAAAGCTCCCTAGAAACACATGTGAAATAGTGTTTATGACTTGTGGGAGGAATGCCTCATGTTATCACTCCTACAACATGGTTGCACCAAGACACTCTCTCCAAGATTCCTTTTTCTCTAAGAAGGGGAAAAATAGAACTTTGGGATCAGCTCCATGAAGTCAGAAAGAGAAGACAGTAATCATAATCAGAGTCATGTTCATTGTTAACTCTTTCCTCATATGGGACACTGTGCAGGCTTCATGACTATGGAGAGGGTGTGGCTTAGTTCCTGTCCTCTGGAGCTGACAAATTAGCTAGAGAAGCAAAATGTAACCCAGCAGAGGACAGGCTGACCAGGTAGTAGGAGACAGACTTGAAACTGAGTTGGACCTTTAATGGAGACACTGAGTGAGACAAGGCAGGGTGGTAGGAAGATTCTTGAATAAAATTGCTAGGTGTCCCAGCAGGCTGAGTGAAGGTCATGGCAGGCAGGGATGGGTAGCCTGAAGATGAATTTGAATGCTGCTATCAGGACATTGAACTTGGTTCCATATGTAAAGTGACTGTTTTGGCAGAATGGATGTGAGCTGAGCAATGCTTTAGAGAAACTAAATCTAGCAGGATTTAGTTGACTAGGGAGGAGGGAATCTAACTTGAGACTGACCCAGGCACATTGGGATATTGCCATCATTTGGAACATTCCTGTGAGTGCTTCTTAAAGATTCACATCAAAGTGCCTGTCTGGACTGGAGGGATAGGTTGTTCAGTAAAGTACTTGCTGCATAAGAAATGAGGACCTGAGTTTCATCTCCATAACCTGAGTGAAAAAGCTGGGCACAGTGGTGCATGCTGGGGAAGTGGAGACAGGATGAATCTCTGGGGCTTTCTGGTCAGCTAGACTAGCCTACTTGGTGAGCTCCAGGCTAGTGAGAGATCCTGTCTTTTTTTTTTTAAAGCAAGGTACAGGCTGCAGAGATGGCTCAGGGGTTACGAGCACAGGCTGCTCTTGCAGAGGCCCCAGGTTTGGTTCCCAGCACCCACATGGCTGCTAATTCCAGTTCTAGGTGATCCAATGCCTTTTGACCTCTGTGAGCATTACATGACATGGAAGCACTTTCATACATGCAAGCAAAACACTCATACATATGCATGCACACACATGTGCACAAGCACCCAAACAAACATGCACTCATACCTAAGTGCACACACGTGCACCCCTACATACACAGGCACATACACACACACACACACACAAAGTGCCTATCTGCCTCTTCACTATAATGCTGTGATACCATGTACTGCTTAGAACTAGCCCCATTCCTTAGAGCTCATGTGTGGATGTAGGACAGGACCCACAGTGGGCTATACAGAGACCTCAGAAAATCGAAGAAACAGGGATTGTAAAAGTTTTGTGCAATCTTGGAGTCCTGAAGTCCACCTTCTTTCACTGATAAAGAAGCCAGACAGTGCTCAGATGCTCAGCACTCCTGACTGGCACCTCCTTTCAACACTCCAGCAGGGCTTCTGGGTGGTCCAAATCCTCCTTTCTGTACAAATCCTGGCAGAGTCTAGGATAATTTTGGACAAGTGAAGGAACTGCTCGTCCCCTGCCCTAACTGTGAGCCCCCACCAGGTGGTAGTCTGGCCTGAGACCCCACCTCATCTCTGACAATTCCTTTTGCCTTTCTGTTTTTCCAAAATACTCTCATTTCTTATGCTCTAACATTGATTGTGCTGTCCTTGTGGGAGCTCTACATGTCCCTAGTTTAAGCCTCACTACCTCTAGGAAACCCTCTGTTGGTCTCAGTCCCTTCCTAGGTACACTGAGGCCTCCCGCTTTGGAGCTCCATGCTGCCCTGTTACTGTGTTTCTATGATGTCATTTATTCTTGTTTTTTATTTTGTTTTTTGAGTCAGGGTCTCACCATGTATCTCAGGCTAGTCTTGAATTCCAACTCCTCCTACCTCAGCCTCCTAAGTGCTATAATCCCAAGTGTGTGCTCCCATGTCCAGATCCATCCATAATAACAAAAATAATAATTCTTATTTACGTGTCTTCCTTCCATACCTCAGGTATGAACTCCTTGAAGGGTGAGATTCTGGGTATGCATGATTAAATACTCAGCATTTGGCGCTTTGCTTGGTACCTACTAGGCATTCAAATGTCTGATGGATGGATGAGTGGTAGCTTCCTGTTTGTACCTCCTTCATTCATTCACCTCATAAATATTTATTGAGTCATTACCTATGATCTGCTCTGTGAAGTTACACTTAAATGTCAAAATAAACCTAGGCACTCAAGTTTCGAATTATGCATGCGTAAATTATGTATGTGGAGTGTTAGCAGGCAGACAGCAGAGAGAGCGCACATTATCTACAAACACCAGAGCAGTAAATGTAGTGAACTGTGTGCCAGATGTCCCTGAAATTTACAAAGAACCGAGCACCAGAAATGACAGTTAGCTCCATAAACCCAGTAAAATGGGGGTCGGCGGGCGGAGAAGAGAAAAAACACGAAAGAACAAAAGAGAACAAAAGAGTCTCAAAGGAAGTGGCTCTGGGTTTTTGCTTTTTTTTTTTTTTTCAATGCTCCAGCTGGGGGGTGGGGACAGTTGATCAAGCATTCTACACTGGGCAGGTTCATGTAAGTCTGAGTTCCTCACGGGCTGGCTCTTAGGAGCTGTTTGGAAAATTCACTGCCATGCATGAGTCGGGGGATTGTATTTTATTCCACCGGAAATTGCTAATGGGGATGGCATTAGCGATCCCTTACTGCTCTGCCTGATAGAGAGACAGCAGGTTCACCCAAGCAATTCTGGATCCCTGATCACTGCCAATTAGGGGTGCATTGTCTGGCTGACATAATCAAGTGAGTATAAATATATTTATCATGATTGGAATGGGGAAGGGAGACTGCAGAAAGACTGAGACAGAAGCTGCCACCCGCTGCCTGGCTCCAGCACCGATCAAACCCAGCGTGTCACCCAGGGTTCAGCAAAAGCAGTTACTGGCTTTTGGAGGTGGCATTAACAGCAGAGAATTCAGGACTAAAACACTTTTCTCAGATGGGCTCTCTTTTTCTTATTTTTCCTCCTTACCCCCGCCCCGTTCTGTGAAAGCTGAAGAGAACAGAAAGCATATGACACATTGAGAACATTTTCATTCTGCCCTGTCAGCCACACTGCTTCTCTGCAGTTCAAAGTGACCGTGGGGGATGTGGCCACTCAGGGCCCTCCACCCTCTCTCCTGCAGTGGCCTTGGGCTTCTTCCACTGCTGACTCGTGGGACTTCTGTAGGGATGCCTCTGATGTGTCTCAGAGCTGGGATTGAAAGATCCTGGTAAAAATAGTCCCTTGCAGAAGACTAGATCTGAGAGGAATTTCTTGAATTTAAACAGCTTATAAAAGGAGGCACATTTCTGTCACATCTGGTGGTGTTCCTGTTGTCAGACTGGAGAGTGGGAGTCTGGTTAGGTCACTGTACAGATTTCAAAATGCAGGCTGCATCTCTTCCTCCCTAAACAAATGGCTGGGGTCAGATGCGAATGCCCCAGTTGCATTGTTATGAAGGATGTCGGGGCAAAGCCATGTTATGGCAGCGCAGTTGATCAAAGGTATGACTTCGTTCTCACTCTTGACAACTGGATCATTGATAAGTTGATTTCAGTTAATTTCTTTACCCTACACATGTGAGCTATTCTGTCTCACCCTTTGATGGCTGAGGATGGTCTGCATTGGTTCCAAAAGACCTGCTTGTCAGGCCCCTCACCTAAGGTCGGAGTTTATCCTTCTAACTACAAATTGCTCTCAGGCCTGCCTTCCTAAATTAGGCAATCCGTGTTTGAATCCATGTCTGTTGGGAGGTGTAAGTACACCTAATAAATCAGCCCACGTAGTAAAGTACATGCCTAGCATGGACATACATACCTGTAATCCTAGCACTCAAGAGGTAGAGGCAAGAGGATCAGAAGTTCAACGTTGTCTTCTGCTACTTAGCAAGTCTGAAGCCAGCCTGAGCTACAGAGCTTTTTTTTAAAAAAAAGCTTTTTTAGGGACTGGAGAGATGGCTCAGCAGTTAAGAGCACTTACTGCTCTTGCAGAGGAACTGGGTTTGGTTCCCAGTGCCCCCATCAGGTGGCTCAGAACTGCCTATAAATCCATCTCCGGGGGACCTGATGCCCTCTTCTGACCTCTGCGAGCCCCTGCATATACTTGGTGCACATATAGACAAACAGGCATATACAACACATGTAAATAAAAAAATTTAAAACCCTTAATTAATTAATTAATTAATCAATCAATAAATCAATCAGGAGCTTGAACAGCAGAGATATTACAGGGTTCACTCTGTCAAAAGAGTCTAAAGACATCTGGTCATCTGTGTCCAGCCTGCTCCTGTCAGAGTTCTTTGTCTGCTCAGAAACTACCCAGGCCAACCCCTCCCTCCCAGCTACCCAAAATATGCATTTCTTTTCCTTTTGCAATCTTAACAGGAAAAACACCTGGTTTATTTGTTATTTTCTGTCTTCTACCTCTTGCCAGATATATTGGTTTTTGAGAACCAGAGCTCATTTGTCTCCAAGGGAGAAAGAAAGTCATTCTATATTTACCTGTTAGCAAATTACCACTTAGCATGGAAACACAGGGCGCACGGTCTCTGCTAACAAGTGGGTTTATTTCCCTTGGCTGAACCCTGGTGGATGGACAGCTACTGTTACCATCAATTTGCCATCATTTTCTCTGTTGGCATTTGTTCACTTGAAGCAAAAACATTTCTGGGTTCTGTCTTTGTCTGATCTGCTTTTGAGGAATCAGACCTCAAAAAAAGGAGGTCTGATTCCATCCCTGGCATTTGCGGGGAGCCTACTGTGTTGGGAGCTCTGCATTCCTCTGGAATTTTCTCCACTTCCAAGTTGGATGGAGTCATCCATGGGAATGCTGGCTCTTTCCTAACCTATTGGCTTTCTGCTGTGTAGACAAAGGTATAAACTAATTATCACTAGCGTGATGTCCTAAGAGGAGCTTGGGTTTGAAGTCAGTGAGTCCTGGGTTGTAGAGCAGCATGACCATGGATGTATTTCCCTCTTCTGAGCCTTGCCTCCTTACTATGACACTGATGGGAACAATAAAACAATCTGTTCACTTTCATCACCCCCACCAATGAGAAAGCCAAGAAAATGGTGAAGAGCTTGGTCTCAACACCCCATGACCCCATGTTGGTACAAATTGCGTGTGGTCACAGAAAGGATTTTTGGCTTGCAGGTTTAGGGAACTTTTAGTTTAGTGACACATGCCACTTAGTTACAAGAATAAGACGTTCTGAACACACATAAACCTCTTGACCTGGATGAACCTTACATATTATGTCATTTGGGTTCTTTTTATTCTGGCTAGGAAAAAGTAAATGAACAGGTGGAAGTCCAGTGCAGGGTGCCGAACCGTTGACGGTTTCCTAGTTCTGATATCGTAGTATGGGGGTAAGATGTCAGCATTGGAAGAAGGTGAGTAGAAAACAGGTGTGTTAGTTACCTTTGTCCTTGCTGTGATCAGATACCTGACCTGGAGCCACTGAAAGGAGGAAGTGCTTGTTTTGGACTTCAGTTTGAAGGGATACAGCCCATCATGGTAGGGAAGGCACAGCAGCAGAAGCATGAGGTAGGCTAGTCACACTGCATCTGGAGTCAGGAAATAGAGAGCAAACAGGAAGTAGTGCAGAGCTATAAAACCGCAAGGCCCACCCCCAGTGACCAGCTTCCTTCAGGAAGCCTCTCCCTCCTAAAAGGTTCCATGACCTTCTAGAACAGGGTCATGGGCTGGAGACCAAGTGTTTCGGCACAAGAACCTGTGGAGGACATTTCACATTCAACCCACAACAAAGGACCTTTCTCTGCTATCTTTTAACTCTGTGGATCTGTAGTTATTTCAAGAAGAGAGGGAATGAGTGGAGGGGCAATTAGGAGGCATAATGTTTGTTGGTGTTGGTTTTAGTCCCTGGCTAGACAAATATTTCACATTTTATTTGTCTCTTCCTCCCTTTTCACATGTAGGTTTTGTGAGCAATCAGAGATTAAAGACAAGGGCTCCCTTTTCTATGGAATGGAAGGAAAAGAAGATGGGTTGAGAGACCCTCCCCAACATCATAGCAGGTCATCTACTCTCCCTGCCTACACATACTCGCCTCCCTTTCCACACAGCCCTCGTCCTGTCCTCCGCACCCAAGGGGAGGTGCCCCCTCACCTGCTGCTGGGAATGAGCTGCAGGGCATCCTCCCTCTTTCTGCTGTTCCTCTATGTGAGCTCTTTGGTCATTCTTCCTTACTCAGAGTTTTGTTTTGTTTTATGTGAGTGTGCATGTGTGTACATGCACTTGGAGGTCAGAGGACAACCTTGGGTGTCATTCCTCAGACTCTGTCTACCTTGCTTTATTGATACAGGGTCTCTCGTTGACCTGGAATTCACCAAGGAACTTCAGGGTTCACCTGTCTTCCCTTCCCTATCATTGGGATTAAATGTGCAGGCCACTATGCCTACACAGTTTTACATGGGTTCTGGGGATGGAACGTATGTCCTTATGCTTAGTGGGTCCTGGGGGTCAGACTCAGGTCCTCATGCTTACAAGGCAAGCACTTTACCAACTGAGCCATTGTCCCAACTCCCTTACTCAGGGTTTTAACAAGCATTTATCTATATAGTTCCCAAATGCCCACCTCTACACAGATTGTTGTCATTGTTATTGAGAACTACACCTTCATGTCCAACCCTTGACTGGGAGTCTCTGCATTTCTGAACTCCTCTTAGATCACTTCCTCTCTATGTTCCCTATCTCAGGAAGTGCTAAGGCCATCTACCGAAATGCCCCCAGACAGAATCTGAGAGTCATTCTAGTCCATGCTGTCCCCAGTACTCCTAATGTGGCTACCAAATTGAGATAAAGTACACACCAGATTTCAGAGACTAACAGAAAAAAAAGACTGAAAATTTTTCAATAATATTTTACACTAATTTCACATCGAAATGATAATATTTGGGTTAAATTGGGTTAAATAAAATAAATTCCTAAAGATAATTTCCTTTTTTCTCTTCAATATGTCATCAGAATATTTAGTTACACACATGACTTGCATTTGTAACCTACATTCTCTTTCCATGTCTGGTGTCATTCTATGCTCTTCTTTGCCTTTAGCCACTTCCAACCCATCAGTAATTCCAAGAAATTCTCTCAAATTAAGATGAAGGAGGGCTGGAGAGATGGCTCAGCAGTTCAGAGCACTGGCTGCTCTTGCAAAGGACCCAGGTTCAATTTTCCCAGCACCCACACTGCAGCTAACAACCATCTGTAACTCCAGATTTTGGGATCTAATGCCCTCTTCTGACCTCATCAGGCATTGCACAACATGAGTGTCCTTACATACATGCAGGCAATACACTCATACACGTAAAATAAAAACAATAAATAATTTTTTAAAAATTAAGATGAAGGAAACTAGTGAATACTTGGGCTGATTTTGAATCCTGGATTCATTTTTATATATGTGAATTTGGACGATTATTTATACTCTTTGAGTCCCAGCTTCTCCACCCATCTGCTAGATATAATATTAGTTCTTATTGTTGGATTCTATGGGAAAGGGCAGTGATAGAGATCATGTTTCTCAGATTCCTGTAAGCATTAAATTAGACATGTCTAAAACACTGGTTATAGCAATAAAAGTACATGCAGGGGCTGGAGAGATGGCTCTGTGGTTAAGAGCACTGGTTGCTCTTGCAGAGGACCCAAGTTCAATTCTCAGCACCCACATGGCAGCTAACAACTATCTGTAACTCCAGTTCCAGGGGAATCTGCTACCCTCTTCTGACCTCCATGGGCATTGCATGACATGGGTGCACTTACACACATGCAGGTGATACACTTATACACATAAAATAAAAATGATAAATAAAATATATTTTTTTTTAAAGTACATACAAAGTCCAGTGTCAAGAGACAGAGTATTGTGTCTCCTGTCATCATGTCTAGCCAAGATGACTTAAATAGTTTCTCTATCTCCAGGTTCCCTTGCCTTGCAATCTCCATAATGCCCACCAGTCTAAACACCCCCTAAGGCAGATGCTATCAGTATCTAGTGTCTCCAGTATCCTTTCCATGAAGTCCAAAGCCCTTGACACACTAGGCAAGACCCTTGGTGACCTCCCTCCACCTCCTCATCTATCCCATCTCCTGCCAATTCCCAAAGGCCATAATGAATGAATTGGATCCCTACATTCCCTTTGCACACATCCTCCTCTGTGTGTACATGATCCTTGCTGGTGTGCTCTACTCTGCTTACCTACTAGTCTGTAAGACTGGGCTTAATTGTCATTTGATAAGAGAAGCCTCTCCTTTGGAATCCTTGACTACCTGCATTTTGGCTTTTTATCACCATGGCTCACATCCTTGGTTAACTCATTTGTCCTCTCCAAGGCTGTGAGCCATCCAAGGGCTAATCTGTTTTCAGGCTCCATTCTCAGCTCAGTGCCTGGCACAGAGTGAGGCACAGGAGCTGAACAAATGCATAAAGCATCAGGATAAATGCCCCGGGTGCTGGGGATGTAGCTTAATGTGTAGAGAGTGGCCTAGCATACCAGGGGCCTTGGGTCTGATTCCAAGTATTCCCTAAAGTAATGTAGTAGAAACACACAGACCTGTAATCCCAGATACTTTAGAGATAGACGCCCCTACTTGGCATGGTGGCGCATGTCTGTAATCCCAACAGCAGAGTAGAAGCCAGGAAGATTGCAAGTTGGAGGACAGCTTGGACTAACAGTGGGCTGCCTGGGTTATATAGTGAAACTTTGTGTCAAACCTCCCCTGGAAAAAAAACAAGATAGATGCCCCTAAGAGATGAAAGGTGAGCAAGAGTCCAGTGAATTCAAACAGCTCAAAACCTAAAAATAACCGGGGGAGAAACTGTCACTTCCTAGTGGTGCAGACAGAAATGGGGAGAGAGGGCTGAGCTAGGGTCAGTAATGGGAGATCTGAAATGACAGAGTATAAAAAGGAAAAGACCATGAGAAAAAAAAAACAGAACCACATTTGGTACTGTTGGCAGTTTAGTAACTTCCTCTAAATGATTCCAGGAAGAAACAGGTTCTGGGAAAACACAAATTACATACAGAAAGGCCAAGGCATCATCAGCCGATTCAAGGAGTATTTGTCATCAGCACTCCATACATGGGTGGCACAAGCAAATGTCAACCCGGTGGCTCATGGTGGGATTACTAATGATTTCCTGGCTCAGGTGCCCAGGAATTTTGTCCTGTGGTGCAAAATACCAAGCACAGAAACATCTGACAAGCTATAGGTATGAGAAAGCGGATTGAGAATCTGAGAATAACGGTATGAAATGCCAAAATCATTACAAGGGAGGCACTGAAATACTAAAGAGAACTTTGAGGATCCCCGCTTGGCCACAGTATGGATTACAAGAAGAGTCCTTTCTGAGAGCAGGAATTCCAACATACAGAACCTATGCCTCAAAATGCATAGTGCTACAGCACGCACGGTGGCTAAAGCTCGACTCTGACCCACCCAGTATTAAAAGCAACAAATCACAGGAGGCATGACCTTTTGTGGCTCACAGGATGTGTCTTTGAGAATATACACCTCTCTATGCAAATCACCTCTGAAGACTGGGGGCGGAGCTTAGTGGCAGATCCTGAGTCTAGCAAGCCCAAGGCCCTGGGTTCCATCTCCAGCATGGCAGAAAATTTTATGGTAGGAACTCCAGAGACTTTCTTCCAGGGATGCAGCTCTGACTCTGCACTCTTCCCCAGTCTTCCTGGGCAGATTTTGTGTGAGGGGAGGGACGGGCAGTGAGGAAAGCTTTGTTGAGGAAGGTGGGAACAGGGACCTCTTTGCTGTTATTCTCAGCAGGGCTCTGGCCTGTCACTTGGAGATTTCCATGTAGTATGGATACATTTGCAATATGTGTATACTAAAGAAAATTGTTTATCTGAAGCTGAAGTTTATCAGGCACTCTGTATTTTACCTGGCAACCTCACTTAGGGAGTAATGCTTTTCCTCATTTCCAAACAGAAATAAAGGCACATGCCTTTAATTCCAGCACTCGGGAGGCAGGGTCAGGCAGATCTCTGTGAGGCCTGGTCTCTGTGAGTTCCAGGACAGTTGAGCTACAGAGAGATCCTGTCTCAAAAAAGACCAAAAAAAAAAAAAGTCATAATAACTAATATCTATTGAGTATCTGCTCTGTGTCAGGTGCCTTACTAAATAGCTCAAATGGGCATTTTACTTCTTCCCCCAAACACCACAAATATGGCACAGTTAGCCCTGTTTTTCTTTTCTTTTCTAGTTAAAAAATTTTTTATTTTTTATTTTATGTGTATGAGAGTTTTACCTGCATGTATATAAGTACATCATGTGTGTGCAGTGCCCATAGAGGCCAGAAGAGGGTGTCAGATCCCCTGGAACTGGAGTTACAAACAGCCATTGGTGGTGCTGGGAACTGACCCTGGTCTTCTGCAAGAGCAAGTGCTCGTAACAGCTGAACCATCTCCCCAGCCCTATTCTTTCCAGACTCACACTGTACCCCCGGCTGGCCTAGAACTCATGGCAGACCTGCCACAGCTTTGTAAATGCTGGAATTATAGGTGTCAGCTGCCAAGCCTATCATTGTCCCTGTCTTTAAAACAAAGAAACTTCTATGCACTATAGTACACACCTATAATCCATACGCTTGGGAGGCAAAGGCAGGAAGATTGTGAGTTTCAAGTCAGTTTGGACTATATCACGAGACCCTGTTAGGAAGGAGAGAGAGACTCAGAGAGTTTAAATAACTTTCTGGGGGGTCATGTCATACACATAGCTAGTGGTAGAGCACAGGTTTGAACTCTGTGTCTCTGAAACCCTTCTGTATGCTAGCTCATGCCCAATAGAGCAGCATCAGGCAAGGGGTAGATATACCAAGTCTCCCAGAAGAATAAGAGAGACCAAGAACACAGGCTGTGACAGGGACAGGCCCTAAGGATGGCAGCTGATGTTAGACCAGGAGCCTTGGTTCAAGTAAGAAAAATGTGCTCCTAACTGTAGACATCCATGCCATGACTCATGACTAAATTAGAAGAAGAATGAATGGACTTCAGCCTCCAGGACAGCCCAAGTCTGGGGTCCTTGTGCCACAAACACCCCGCACAGCCACACACAGTGGTGTGAGGTAAATGGCTGGAGGAGGACAGGGCAAAGACTAGCATGCAGACAGTGTGCCTGGAAAACATGAAGCCACTTAGTAAGGCATGTTTGCTTTGGGAGGTTGGAATTCTGAAGACAATTCTGAAAAACAGGATGGGAAGAGAGTGCTGAAGGCCTGATGTAACAACCAAGAGGCTTGAGTGGATGGAGGAGGTCTTGTGACAATGTGACATTGACAGGTTCTCAATGAGAAAACCATCCTGGAAAAGCACAGGTCAGAAAGCATCAGCACAGGGAGCTCTTGGCTCCCTCCAGTCAGAGGGGCAGTATGGAAGAAGAAGAAAGGCTACAGCAGCCCTCTCTGACAGAGAAAAAAGCACAGTGGTGTTCAAGGGACGATAAGGACAGGGACAGAGCAGATGAACAGCTGCCGGGCAGCATCTCCCCAAGCATGGCCCCAAAGAAGGAGCTGGCCCTGTGATAATGTATTTCCTTCCTATTGGGGATCATGCCACTAGAAGATACTGAAATAGTCACAGGCATGATCTGGTTGGATCTTGCCATTTGACTGCACTTGTCACAAGACTCTGGAGGACAAAATGTAGATAAAGTTCATAGCTGCTTTTATCTGGGAGCTGGGGTTGTAGCTCGGTTGGTAGAGTGCTTGTCTAGCATCAGTGAGGCCCTGGGTTTGATCCTTAGTACTACATGAAACAAGGTGTAGTTAGCACGTGCCTGTAATGCCAATACTCAGATGGTAAAGGCAGGAGCATCAGAAATCCAGATTGTCCTTGACTACATAGCAAGTTTGAGTCTAGCCTGGGCTACCTGAGATCCTGTCTCAAAAGAAAATTATCTTATCTGGTGGGTTTGTGCTTAATACTAAAATAACATTGGTTAATGAGTTCCTGTCAGGAGAGGGAAGATTTATGTAAAGAAATTGAGCTCAGAGATTGTTGGTTAGATGACGGTCACACAGCTGGATAAGAAAGGAGCTGAGACTTGAATCCTACTGTGTCTGTCTCCAAAGTTCATGTCCATTTTTATGAAATAAAGACCAAAAGGCATGGAGTTCACTTAAGAAGCAAGAGTTGGAGCTGAGGACATGGCTCAGTCCACAAAGCATTTACCTTGCAAGAACACAGACTTGAGTTTGATGTCCAGAACCATGTAAAAAGCCAAAGCCAAGCATGGTGGTGCATGCCCGCGATCCCAGCACAGGGGAAATGGAGACAGGCAAATCTCTGGGACCCACTGACCAGTCAGCCTAGTCTAGTTGGTGAGCTCCAGGCCAGCGAAAGACCCTGTAACATAAAAGCAGGGTGGATGATGCCTGAGAAATGACATCCAAGGTTGTCATCCAAGGCTTCCACATGCACGCTCACACACATGCACATACATATACACACATAAAAGAAGAAAGAGAGGGAAGTAGGATAAGGTCTAGGACAAGGAGCACGGGAAGGAGTAAGTTGAGGGAAGCAGCCGGAAGGAAGTCGAAATGCATGCATGAACTGGCAGCAGGCCAGTGGGACTGAGAGGAGTCAGAAGGGGCCACTCGGAGTCCAGCACTCTGGTTCCGACCAAGAGAAGTCAGAAGGGGCCACTCGGAGTCCAGCACTCTGGTTCCGACCAAGAGAAGTCAGAAGGGGCCACTCGGAGTCCAGCACTCTGGTTCCGACCAAGAGAAGTCAGAAGGGGCCACTCGGAGTCCAGCACTCTGGTTCCAAAAACTCAGCAGCAGAGGTGGAGAGGTCTGGCTTGGCCATCTTCTTGCATGAAACGCCTGAGTTACTGCAGTGCTTAACCACCCAAACAGCCGCCAGCAATATGTAACACAATTACCCAATGCTAGCAGACAGAGAAAGTAATTCCATCATCCTACTCCACACCGCCCAGCTCAGGCCACATCCTGAATACTGACTTCAAGTCAAATGACAGATTTCGAGGTCAGAGGACAACCAAGATGAGGTCTTTGGAAAATGAGTAGATCAAGGAGTTGAGGTGATGGGAGACCCTGAGATTGTTTTAAGTGTAGAAACAAGATTTTTGGATGTATATGATGGTTTGGTTTTTCACTTTGTCCAGCAGAATTTGGACTGAAAGGAGAGATATTTTTTGGTTCAATATAACCGACTTGCCAAATGCTTAGCTTACACTTTCCAACCGGGGCCCTTCCCCATATGCCCCCTTTACTCACTAGGGAAAGACCCACCAGCTTTCTGAACCACTTCCTACTTCAAGAGCCCAGGACTTGGGGCCCTCCTTGATCAAAATTGGCAGATCAAAAGAAAGAGCACCAGCTGAGGATGGTGGCGCATACCTTTCGGAATCCCACCGCTTGGGAAGTGGAGACAGGATAGTTAAGAGGTGGAAAACAGCCTTGCTTATGTATTAAGTTCAAGGCCAGTGTAAGCTACATGAGATCCCGTCTGAAAAGAGAGAGAGGAAACATATATCATATTATACAAGACAAATGCAGGTGTGACTTACTTTAACCAAACTCAACTTAGGAGGACCTGTGTTTTCCCAAAATGAGAGAATTCTGTTTATTTACTTGACAAGCAGAATTCAAAATATTATCCCTCTGTCTGGGGTTTTGATTGGTTTTCTGTTTGTTTTGTTTTCTGATCTTTTGAGATAGAGTTTCACTTTGTATCCCAGAGTGGCATCAAATGTGTGATCCTGCTGCCTCAGCTTCCCAAGTGCTGGGATTGCAGGCATTTGCCACTGCGACTCCCAACTAATCTCAGCCCGTTGATTGGCGACATTTTAGTACCTTTGCTGGGAAACTAGTTATATGAAGCTGTCAGCACCTTCAGCTTCTCAAGGATAGACTTATGGACCGAAGGCAGGTAAGTGACCGTCTGAGTTAATGCTCACTTTTGCAAGCTTGGAGACCAACGAACTGAAAAATGACCAGCGTTCCGATGATAAATGGGGATTTGATAACGCAAGTCAAAGTGACAAGAGAATTAAGGTAGTTGTGATCAAGCAGTCATTTGTGCTTTGGTCAAATAAGAGTGAAGGCAACCTGGGACACAGTGGGAGAGGGAGGGATGGGAGAGGGGCACTAAGTGCATTTGTAACACATGTGAGTGATGTCACAGTCCTGTGACCACAGAGCGAAATGGAGGCTTTCAGATATATGATAAATAAAACAAACTCTCAGAGCCCAAATCAATAAAAACAAACATGAAGTGGACAGAAGGGAAGAAAGAGAAAAAAGAACACAAAAACCCTGTAAAATCCTAGTGCTATATTTGAAGGGGAATCATGACACAAATAAGGGAAGGGAGAAAAAAAGCCTGGATTTTTGTAAAAAGTCAGTCCCTTTCTTGCCCTTTGCTCTCATCTACCCCAGCCACTCCCTCTGCACTTCTGACAGGGTTCAGTAAGTGATTTCAGAGTCAGGGTGGTATTTGTAATGCTTCATTTCCATTTGGATTTGCTGGCAGTGTTCATGGAGTATCTGTAGATGATGGTTATGGCTTCAGGAGATAAGATAAAACTGGCCGGGATGCACCAGCCTCCCTCCCATTTCTGCAGTTACCTTAAAGCACAGGATTGCTGGGCCTCATCGCACAGGGGGACTGATAGGAATCTCCAGTGGGGCTTGTGGACTCTGCATTTTGTTCTGGACTGAAGTTTCACCATGTCATTCTAATAAGAAAAGCATAGGAGACTTAAATACAGATACACTCTAAGTACAGCCATAGAAAGTGACTAATGTTTCAAAGACAAAGAGAGCTGAAAACCCTTGAATACACTGTTGGGAAAGAAAATGAGGAGTGGAAGGGAAAGAGGAGGAGGAGGAGGAGGAAGAGGAAGGGCTGGGGGAAGGGAAAGGGCTGTAGTTTGTATTGCCTTGGAACACGATTGCCCCCGCCGGCACCCCCCACCCCACCCCACCATCTGTCTTTGCCTCTTTGACAGAGAAGTAATGGGCTTGAATTTCCAGGGTATGTGAGAATTGCTGCTGTCAATTTCTTGGCTGATGGACAGCCACCCAGATAGGTTCAAGGGGCCTAAGCTTGTTAGCAATTATTCTGACCTAGTAGCAGGCCATGCTGGGACTTCCCTATTACCACTAGAGGCTGAAGGACCAGCTAGAGAGAGGACAGTCTTAGGAACCATCAGAGAAAGCACACAGCCTTAGGAACACCACATTCTCTAATCTCTTTTCTTTCGTCTCCTGTCTCGAAAGTTTAACAATAATAACGTTGGGCTGGGACTATAGCTCAAGGGTAGAGAGAGCTTGCCTAGCATGCGTAAAGCCCTAGGTTCAATTCCCAGCACTGAAAATAGAAAGTTGCAAAGGGCGCCCATTGGTAAAGCCCTTGGCCCACATCATGAAACAGCAGCTTTGCCTTGACCAGCCGGGGTTTCTAGGTGTTGGTGAAACTTGAGTTTCACCAGGGGGGTAGTTCCCTCTCTGGCTGTCCTGGTGCTTCCTGTTTTAAGTCAGCAATACCAGAATCTCTCTCTGGGTGGGTGGCAGAGACCAGAGAGCAGAAACCAAATCAGTTCCCTGCTTCTCCACCCTCCATTTCCTCTCTCCCCCAGCTAGTCGGCCTGCTCTTCCTACCTACTGGGCCATCTTCATCCTACGCTGTGGCTGCATCTTTGGCTAATACCACAATCAGGGCTCATGGCCAGAAGAAAGAAGCTAGCACCTGCCCAGGGGAAGTGAGGGGAAATGAAGGCTTCAAATGCGAAAAAAGGAGCATATGCTTGGTGGATTTACACTTTTAAAAGCAGTTTTGACATTTGTTTTTCTCTATAAGAAATGTTGGTAGATTAGGGAGATGCCAAAATGCTTTGGGGAAAGACTGTGCAGGGGAACTCCAGGGCTGAGTCGAACCTTCCCATGCCCTCTTTCCCTGCAAGGTGATGGGGTGAGCACCGTCATCTGAACTCCTGGAGGGGAAACTGAGGCACGAAGCCTTAAGATTCTCCCAGGCTGCCAATTAAGCAACAGGACCTGGGTTTTGAAGGCAGGTCTGTCCGACCCTCATCCCCTGGTAAGCCTCTCTTTGCCTGACAGATTGACAGGTTAGGAAAACAGAATGGGATTTGTCTGAGTTTAAAAGAACATGTGCATTACATTTAAAGAAAAAGATATTTTCTTTTAATAAAGTGTGAGAATGAATGAGATTTTATGTGATAAGCCTTGAACTAAAAAAAAATTTTTTTGATTATATAAGCTAGGCTGAATGGATTAAAGAGAAAAAAGACGATAAGTAGACAGGAGGAAGAGCAAACGACTTGGACTTGGGCATCACCCAAGTTACAAGGCGGAAGAGAGGAGAGGCCCAGAATGGGGACAGTTTCCTCACTTGTCTCTTCTTTACCTCCTTCCCTTCCTACTCCTCCTAAACCCAAAAATCATAAGCAGGAAAAAAAAAAAAGGAGCTAATTAAAGAAAAGCATCCTCAAAACCAGTGTGATCTTGATAATCCACACTGACAGGTGGGGACCTACAGGACAGCGATTTGATTAAATAAGAATATTGGAGATTTGAGGAAACTCTCCCTGTAGTGTAAGTTTGTCTGTAGGTCTGAAAAATATCCTATTTATTTGCTTTCCAACCTGAACACCAAATGCCTCCTAACTGCAGAGATGCTCCCCCATTTCTAAATTAAGAAGTAATGATTAGGGAGAGCCAACAAACCAGGGCATGGGGGACCCCAAAGATCTCAGGTAGGATTGGAACTCTAAGAGGTTAGTGAGGGTCTGCAGAAGGGGGCCCTAGTATGCAAGGTAAGGTAGATACAGTAATGCTGCCCCAGCATGGTGGTGCAGGGCAAAGTCCCAGACCACTGGGGGAAGCGAAAGCAGGCACCTCCCCTCCTCCCCTACCTACCGCCCAGCACCTCACTGTAGAACCAGCTGCCCATTCATTGCCTGTTTTTGGAGACAGCTCAGCTGGTGGCTTCCCCGTAGAAGAGAAACAGCAAGAAGATGGATTGTTATTCAGGGAACACACCTGCGCACAGGACAGGAATGGATGGGCGATGGGGAGGCACCCTGGTGGCTTCTAGTCAAAGCCACTTCTTCCAGGTCTGCAAGACTGGCACCAGAGGCTCAGAGCTGATGAATTATTGTTCTCGGACAAGCTGCAAAGGGCCCCCTCGAGTTCCATGTGTTCACCCCTGCCAGTCATGATGGGAGTTTCTGCTTTCCTGGGGCAAAGGAGAGAGAAAATGATGAGTTACCTTGGACAGGAGCAAAATAATGTCCTGTATGCATCGAATCACTTACAACGATTGCCTTTAGAAGGGACGGCACTCTCAGCCACCTAGACAGAAATGGTTTGCTGGGCTGCATTTTGCTGGTCTTTGCTTTATTCAGTTGCAGCAAAATCAGAAATGTTTAGCTAGCCCCTGAAGAGACATCACCTGTCCCCACTAACAAGGTTGTTTATTCTTCTGGGATGCCGAACCACAAAGAAATGACCCCAAGTCACTGATTTGTGGAAGTCCAGATATCTAGAGGAACCACTGGCTTCAAATCTAATGCAGAGGACCCTGAGTGCCACCCCCAGGGTACATGGCTGCCCTCAGCTTTGATTTGAAGGCTAGGATGGGGAGAAGCACCAGGAGGCCCTATTTGCGGCCCTGATTCCTCTTACCACCCCACTCTCTGGGCCTGGCCTCAGATCCCAGTCTCCAGAGAAACATACAGAAGGCAGATCTTACTAGAAAGGAATTCACAGATCACTGTTTTGAAGTCTGCAGAGGATGAGTTAGAGGCAATTCAAGAGCAGACACAGTAAAGAAACGTGTAAGGCTTGTTTCACATTCGGCAAGCAGGTTAACATTTCCACTCCCAGTGGCTGATGAGAGAGCTTGTAACAAAGGTTCTGTTATCAGAGAAGAAGAAAAACAACGTTGTTATTTGAGAGCTCTTGTGGAAGACCAGGCTCAGTCCCTGGCCTCCCCCATCCCACACATTCTTCCAGAATAAACTGGTTTGTGTCTCTAGAAGAATATTTAAACAGAGGTTGACAGGTGAGCAGAGAAGTCGTTGTCCGTCCAATGATTATGAATTTTCAAGGACCATCTATCTATCCTTTCTTACTCTTTTCTGTCCGTCTACCCAATGCCCACTAAGGCAAAAAGCTTCCAGACACAGCTAATGAGCAGAGAAAAGGAAGTCACATAGTAAAAACTGGGGAGATGGCTGAGTGGATAAAGTGCTATGGTGAGAACCAGAGTTCAGATCCCCAGAACCCACACAAAGGCTAGGCAGGCATTGTAGCTACCTGTAATCTGGTCACCCAGAAGCAAGAGACAGGGCCAGGGCAGACTGGCTAGCTGGACTGGCCAGAACTGGCAGCCTCTGCTTTAATAAATAAAGTGGAAAGTAAAGACACTCACCTTCAGTCCTCAATCATGCACATGTGTGGTCACACACATGCAAACATGCATACACATATATACATACATCACATATACACACATGAAAAAGGAAGAAAGCTACATAAGTTGATTTCAACACAAGGTCTTTACATTATAGTCAGAAGCAGAATGAGAAGCGGGCATGGTGGCATGCACCTGTAGTTACAGTTTTCTAGATGCGAGGGCAGGAGGATTGCAAGTATGAGGCCAGCTTGGGCTACAGAGTGAGACTCTGTCTCTGAAGAGGGAGAAAAAAAGCAGAGAGAGGGACCCTGAGTTGAGTGGGGACCACCCTGCCAGGGTATTCAGAAGGAATTGAAATCTCAGAAAATGTGTGGGAGAAGAAGGCTTCTAATGCTCTTTCCTCTAAGCAAGCCTGTGTTTTATAGGTGCTAGACTCTGAAATGCCCATGTGCCTCACAGCTCACAAAGGACAATGAGGACAGTCACCAAACCTGCCTGGATAAAGATTATCAAGGTTTGTTTAGGAGACAAAGAAAAGTGACAGAGTACAAGCCACGGTTTGGGGTGCACCATTGCCCTCTGTTGGCTTAAAGAAAACAGACTTCTTGGGGAAGTATGTGCTTCATTTTTTCTGGCTGAATTGTTGAAAAGTTGGAGCACCTTGGAGAGGAAAATTAATCAATCCTTGTGAACACAGGTATTTTTGTTCCTTCCCAGAAGAAATCAAATTTTACTTGAAACTGGTGGCAGTTTTGTTATGCTTTTAGTCACTCAACAAACATTTATGAAATACCTACTAAGCACTGGCTGGGGATTGTGGGAACCCAAATAACAGTCGTTGGCTGTATGTTTGTATGTATGTGTTGGTTAGGGTCTACACACGCAGTATGCTTGGTTGTTCAACTTTTCGGATGAGACAACAGGATACCAAGGAAGTAAAGGGCACATTGCAGATTCAAATCCACATCCATAGATTCTAATCCAATCCATGCTCCATCAACTACAGCTGCTCCCTTTAAGAAGTCTGAAAACTAAGCCCAGTGTGGTGGTCCACGTCTGTAATCTCAGCACCCAAGAGGTCAAGACAGGAGAAGAGCAAGTTCAAGTATGGGCTACAGAATAAATTCAAGGGCACATGTATAACTCAGTGAGACCCTGCCTCAAAAACAAAATAGCAACAACAACAAAAAAGTAGAAAAATGTAGTTCAATGGCAGTGCACTTGCCTAGTTGCCTAGCATGAGTGAGGTGTTGGGTTCAATCCCCAGCACCAAAAAGATTTAACAAACTATAACCAGTGAGCCCAATTCAGCCCATCAAATGTTTTGACCTTGAGCTAAGATGGTTTTCACATTTTAAAATAGTTGGGAGGGGGGAAGCCAAAAGCTAGTAATACTTGATGACCTATGAAAAAAATTATGTCAATTCAAATTTCTAGCCAAGCATGATGATGAACACCTGCAATTCCAGCATTTGGGAGATAGAGTCAGGAGGATCAGTCCAAGGTCATTCTTGGCTGCATAGTAAGTTTGAGCCTGGGCTGCATGAGACCCTGTCTCAAAAAGCAACAAGAAACAAATTTCAGTGTTCACAAAGTTTGATTGGAACTCAACTACACAACTATACCAGTTTATCTGTCATCTTCGGCTGCCCTCAAGGCTACCACGGCACAGTACAAAGACTGTGCCGCCCTCAAAAACTAAAGATATTTATTAGTGGCCCATGACAGAAAGGGTCTGTGGATCCCTGAACTGCATTCCAAGGTAGAATGTTCTGTCTCTATCAATAGTTTTTAAAGTGCTTTCAGAGTTGAGCACCGAGGAGGCTAATTTATTTGTCCCCAGTGTGGGGAGGTAGAGGTGATATACAGGTGTGTTCTTTTTAAGATTCAATGCCTGCAAACTCTGACTTTAAAACGGATCAATTAAAAAGTAGTTATTTGCATAACAAAGTTTCCTTTTCATTTTATAAAGGACTTTGCAGGGCTTCTTTGTAGAGCAGTCTCTATAATACATGCTAATATGAATCCATTTACAAATACTCTATTCAGAATAACTTTTTAAGAACCTTTCTATTGTGTACAGAGGGGCTTAGCTATAATCTTTTTTTCCCCTGGCAGCTTAAGTTTTCCTACTTCTAAAAAGTATTTGAGCATCATTGGCTTCATCTGCCCACCTGGAAGATCACGAGTTCTACCAAGCAGTGTCTGGTGCATGTAGTCCTAGCCCACAGAAGGCTGAGGCAGGAGGACTGCTTGAGCCTAGGAGTTCAAGGCCAGACTGGGCAACATAGCAAGACCCTGTTGGTCCTATCTCAAAATAATAATAATGAAGAGGAGAAGAAAGAGGAGAAGGAGAAGGAGAAGGAGGTGGAGGAGGAGGAGGAGGAGGAGGAGACTTGGTTCTAAGTGTCCGTAATCATGTGGCATCAATATTATAATTTCACAGTTTTGCTAGCTTTTCTTGGTGACTGCCCCCAAAGTTCTAAAGTGCAAAGTCTTCATTATTCTCTTCATTTCCTATACACAAGATGAACTAATAAAAATTATATTGACTAATGTCCTGATAATTGTTTTTTTTTTCCTACCCAGAAGGATGGGTAAAGATGTAACTTCAGCGCCCCCCTCCCCCCCCCCCCCCCCCCCCAAATTGCAAGGCATTATGCTGTCTAAATTACTAACTGGGACATGCATTCAAATTAGAGCTGTTCCCAGCAAAATGGGAAGTGGTGTGGCTGATTCCGTTTAGGACCCATCTTCTTCTTTTGTTGGGTCCTGAGCATGAATCTTCGCCTAGCTTTGTGGTGTTATGCAATTGCTCTTTTTAAGAGATATATAAAATGGAAACCTTGGCTATTCATAGCCAATTTAGGAGGAGCTGAAATCATTTAAGAACTTTCTTGCCCAGTACCATTTTGATGATAACTAGGTTCCTGAACAAATCCACTTAATGTGGCTTCCAAATGGAGGTTATTTTAAAGAACTGTCTCACGCCTTTTGTTTTCATCTTGTGGTGACAATGTTTTAGAAGTGGACAAGCCTTCCACATATATAGTTTAAATATTTTTCGGGGTCTTTTTTTTATGGTTGGTAAAAGCAGCTTACACAGAAATGCAAGGGCAGAGAAAATCACGTCCAGGCATTCCTGTGTGGCATCACCCCGCAGTGAGGCAGATCTGTGTCTTGGGGCTGCTAATGGAGAATTCATGAGCGTGCTGCAAAGGGCCAGTGGGAAGCAGAGCTGGCATTAGAGCCGCACAAATGGCATCATCCATAGGGTATGGGGGGGGCTGCTGGAGGCGGCTGGTTGCCCCTGGAGGCTACAGCTTCTCATGCTGTGTGGCAGGTGGCACTTCAGCCATTTCTAAAGCTGGTCCCTGCCAGAGAATACACTTCCATCTGTGAGGTTGTCTAGAAAGGGGTCTCTCTCTTCATCAACCTCAGAGGTCAGAAACCCTGAATTACAAACAGCAGCATTAAGGCATCCTTAGTCAGGTTGTTCTCTCTCTCTCTGGTCTCTCTTTCTCTCTTCCTCCCTCACTCATTCCCTTAATTGTCACTACCAAATTTTTACACATACACATACACACATCACACCACACACACACACACACACACACACACACACACACACACACATTTGTTCCCCAGATGCAGAATGTAGTTGTAGCAAGTATAGATCATAAAACAAATCAATATTTATTGAATAAACTATATTGATAATTCAGTTTTCTTTTTCCCTAGTTGCCACTTTTAAACTTTTCCAAATCAACACTAATGGATAGAGAAGAATTGAGACGTAAAGGTCCCTCTCAATGATCAAACAGAAGACAGACCCTGGGGGTGCCATATTTAATGTCTTCTGCTTCAGGGAGGAGTTTTTGAAGCCCTATGATCCCAGCCAAAAACACAGCATCCCCCACTTTGAACATCTCCCTCCTACCAACCAGCAGTCAAAAAGATTTAATTTCTCAAATGGAGATGGGAGTGAATACATTTTTTTTTTTTGCAAAGTGATTTCATGAAGTGTAGGGCTTGTTTAATTGGGTTTCTGGAGCCAAGATTAATATGAGAAGCTGGGGAACTATGTGATACGCCTGTGCTGCTGGTTCCACCACTCTGCCTGCCTCCTGGGGGAAGACAAAAAAATGACACTATTCAGAAGCAATTTTACTTCTGCCTGGGCCTTCCTACCCAAGTGATTTACAACCAGTCCAAACTCTGCACCCAGGCTTGATCTTCTCAAGCTCAAGGTCACACTGAGAGCAGGCTTTGGATGTTTCTTTTCTCATCTCTAATTTACATGGCTTTCTAATATGTTTAGCATTTGCCATCCCCTTGTCTCCATTCTGCTTATTAAGGTAAATTTGCATGGAAATGGGATTGTGGTTTTCAGGACCATTCATCTGACGCTTGATCTCTCACAGTGACCAAGTGTCTACTGTGGGTACCAGGAGGGTGACCCACAGAAGCCACATCTGCCTTCAAACCAGAGGCAAGGCTTTAATGAGGAAAGGTTTGCATGTTAAGGTAATGGGGTGAATAAATTCAGTAAAAGCATTTAGCCTTAAGGAAGGCGGGCAGAATACTACTTTCTGATGAGTGGGTTGACCCAGGCCACTGACAGGTTAATTTGCCTGAGATGGACAGGTCTTGGAGAAAACACACAAAAAAGAAATGCATTTGTATTGCCGCTGTTTAGAAATAGGTTGTGACTGGTAGGAAAGCTAGGAGAGTTGATGATGACATTTTATTTGGCTCCTGAGCGATCTCTCGCTTGCTATCTGCCTTTGGAGATTGGTAATAGTCATCACTGCAAATTACCTTCGGGAAACAAAGCAGATGTGGGAAGTCTGCATCCTGAGCCCCTCGCTATCACTCTGCCACAGTCGGCTCTAATCCCTGCTGCACTCTGCCACCTGCTGCCGCCTTCCTTACATATCCAAATCTCATTGAGTGGGACGGAAGTTCCCACTGAGAGGGCAATTTGAGGCCCCAGTTTCCTAATCGTTGAAAGCCCACTAGGTCTCAGAGTTAACTTATTAACTCATCCAAAGAGTTTGAGAATTAGGGAAAAATTGAAAACTATAAATGTCAAACCACGGCTTTCCTGATTCTGCCCTGACAGTAAGCTGTCTTAGCAGAGAATCAAAGGATTTGACAGTCCTGCAGACTGAGTGTCACAGTCAATGAGAAAAGTTTATAGGAGGCAGGAGACATCAGTCAAATTTGTTCTGCATATGTCCAGGCTGGGGAAAGATTTGTTGTATAAAATTAGTATTACTATTATTGAAACGGGGTCTCAGGTAGCCCAGACTTGCCTCAGACGCAGTATGCAGTAAAGGATGACCTGAACTCCTGATTCTCCTGCCTCTACATCCCCAGTGCTGGGATCACAGGCCTGTGCCACGTGCCTGGTTTTTGTGCTGCTGGGGGGGGAGGAATCGGGGCTTCACGTATGCTAGGTAAGCACTCTATCAATGAGTCACATCACCTTGAAACTATTTTAAAATATAAACACTCCTTAGCTTTATCTTGCTTAGTATGTGCACCTATTAATTTCATTTCACAACTTGCTGCATGGACTATTAAGATTTCCAGTCTACAGACGAGGAAACTCAGAGTCCCAGAGGTTTAAATATTTGTCCAAGATCAATGCAGTCATTTATAAAACATACACAAACATACATACATACATACACACACACACACAACTAGACTTCCACATTGCTCCATAGTGACATTCCCAACAGCTCCTTTAAAAAACAAGAAGTACATTTCCTACTTAATGTAATGCATGGTCCAACTCATTGATCCATGCATGGGCATCACGGGGGGAGGTTCATTCAATTTAAAAATATCAAAATTGAAATTTCTGAAATGTACTTGTGTTATAATAACAATTATTAATTATAATAATAAAGTTATCGGATCAACTGAGTTTCCCATCTCAAATGGGAAATGTTTCCTACTCTCAAACTGGGCAGAAGGACACTGAGCTCCCCATTGGACAATACTGTCTAATTCTCTTAAATGATTCAGATGTAAAAGGGAAAATGGCATCTGTCTAATTAACACTGCCTGGTTAAATATAGCTGCCAAGGGACAGCCTCAGGACAGTGTTTACAGAACAGTCTTCCTAGGCCCCTGGGCCTTAAGTTCCAATTGATAGCAAGCTTTCTGTCCTTATCAGCTAGAAACAGAGATGCCCCCAGAAGTGGTAACAGGCCAGGGCAGGCGAAGCGAGCTGGAAGGAGGGGGCAAAGCTGTGGCTGGCTGCATTTCCTGCTCCTGGGAACTGAAGCCGGAAAGCTGCAGCAGCTCTCACTGCAGACATGAGAGCCAGCACTGCATGGCCCTCTGGACTGCTGGAGCCTCATTCTCCGGCCCGCAGTCATCCGCTGGGCCACTCTCCCACCCACTGCTGAGCCTTCCAGGCAGCGCCATCTGCCCTACAGCCATCCCTGGTGGAAAGGCACAATGACCACATTGTTTCTCTTCCAGCTCGGGGGATCAGGACATGGAAGCTGTCGCCAAGTTTGATTTTATGGCCTCAGGGGAAGATGAACTGAGCTTTCACACAGGAGACGTTCTGAAGGTAGGTGATGTGGACTCTAAGGGAGCAATGGGGAGCTGAGGTTCACTGAACCTGGCCACTTAGGCCATCTAACACCCCATGCCTTTGTTGCTGAGGAACTGAGCACAGTTTATGTTTTTTTTTTTGAGTTGGAGAGATGGCTCCATGGTTGAGAGCACTGGCTGCTCTTGCAGAGGACCTGGGTTCGATTCCCAGCACCCACATGGTGGCTAACAACCATGTGTAGCTCCAGTTCCAGGAGATTTGACACCCTCTTCTGACCTCCAGGGGCACTGCATGACATGTACCTATCTACATGAAGGCAATATACTCACACACATAAAATAAAAATAAATAAAATTTTAAAAGAGAGAGTTTCAGAGTCAGATGTGATGGAGCATGCCTGTAATCCTAGCATTTGGGAGGTGGAGACAGGAGGATCAAGAGTTCAAGGACAGCCTTGTCTAAACAGTGAGTTTGAGGACAGCCTGGGCTATGAAAGAAGGGGGGAGGGCAGGCATGGTGGCACATGCCTTTAATCCCAGCACTCGGAAGGCAGAGGCAGGAGGCTCTCTGTGAGTTCGAGGCCAGCCTGGTCTACATAGTGAGTTCCAGGTCAGCTGGGGGATACAGGGAGAACCTGCCTCAAAAATACCCCCCAAAAAAAAGTTGAAAGAAAGAGAAATGAAAGGAAAAAATGGGAAGGAGGGAAAGAAGGAGGGAGGGAAGAAGGAAGGAAAGGTGGGTGAGTTTCAAAGTTTTTATTTCTAGACCATAAACACATCACCCACGGATTAGACAGGATCTAGGCAACCACTTTCCCAACTAAATACAGCAGTTTTCCTCCAGTACCAAACCTTGTCCCGTTGATAGTGCCCTGAAGCCACATGGAGGAACAGGGGAGACATGTAGGACACTTTTATAGAGTTGTATAGAGTTGTGCTCCTTGTCACAATGACCTCAGATACCTGTTGGGTAAACAAAGGATCCACAGTGTGTGTGTGTGTGTGTGTGTGTGTGTGTGTGTGTGTGTGTGTGTGAATGCATGTACACATATGTGCACATACATGGACTCTAGGGTCAACATCCAATTCTTCATTGCCTGTACCTTATTTGAGACAGAGTCTCTCACTGAACCTAGAGCTCATCAATTCAGCTAAGACAGCTAGCTACCCAGTGAGCTTCAGGAATTCTCCAGCCCCCACCTCTCTGGTGATGGGATTATAGACACATGCCTCTACATGCAGTTTTTTCTATGGGTGCTAAAGATCTGAACTCAGTTCCTTAAGCTTGCATGGTAAGCACTTTACTGCTTTAGACCTTTCCCCAGCCCCAAGAGGAACCATCCTTCAGGAACCTTGCTCTGAGCACACCCCAGGGCAGGTTCTTATAAAAAGAGATATTCACTTCCCTCCAAAGTGTTTGTTCTGAGTACCCATGTGCTAGGTACTAGGTTGGATGACAGAAATACAGAATGGCATAAATCACCCTCCTTGCCCTGAGATGTTTGCAACATGGGTGGGCAGCACACACATCTCATGGGATATCACAGAGGCTCTTGGCTCAGTGCTCAGGAGCACAGGTGGGGAACATGTGATTCCATTTGTCTTGAAGGGTGGCAGGAACGTATGGCATTGTGAATGTCATCAGGAAGAACGAAGCTCAGAAAAATGTCAGGGAGCATTACCAGGCTTTGGGCAAAGAGGGTACAGGTGGGGACAGCAAGGGAGAAGCAGCAGACCCCCCCTCCCCATGGTTCAGCAGAGGCCATGTACATTCAGCTACTCAGAGGCTCCTTAAAACTTGTTTCTAGGTCCCACTTGAATTGTAGTGGCCACTTGCAGAGCTGAAGTGGCCTTGGACTTCTTCCATATTTCAGGTGTCCACTTATATACTCCAGAAGTTAGCCCCTGTGCTCTGCAAAAGAATGTAAGCCCTTCCATAGGGCATTCGGGAGTATGTATACAAGTGCACCCTTGCCTGACCTCAGGATACCTTCTAAAAGTCAGATCCCTGTGCTCAGCTGCCCATATGAGCTTTCTCAGATGTCCAATGGTGCTGGGGCTGTTACTGTGTCTGCCATAGGGAGCTCTGGTCTACACAAAAGCCCTTGTTGAAGAGTCTGTGGAGCACTTGTCACATTAGAATAGTGCAGCTTCATTTGGAATTTAAATACCTTCTGTGTATAACCTTCTATCTGCTTTCAACCTAAAAGATCTAGCCATATGGTTGATCCAGGAGCATTCACTCTGGGAGTTTGGTTTTGTTTTGTTTTGTTTGTTTGTTTTGTTTTGTTTTGGAGATGGAGTCTAGGACCAGACTGGCCTCCAACTCATCATGATCTACTTGTCTCTGCCTCCCAAGTGTTGGGATCAAAAGTGTACCACCACACCTGGCTCAGTATTTAAATTTTTTAAGCTCAAAATAATGACTAGGCTGATTCTTTGGGCCCTTACTGAGGCCATGTGTTAAGTCTGCCTCTCCCTTCTCTGTGGGATGTTGTGACCATTGAGATGTCAGGCACACCGGAGCATCCTCTGCTCCTGCCAGAGCTCACCCTTATCTTCATCACAAACAGAACAGAGCCTTAGTTAAGGTTTCTCTGTTCCCCAGAAGACAGAAAGGAAAAACAAACAAACCTTTCCTCAGCTTGTTTCCCAGTCCAGCTCCTCATTTCTGTTCTCTGCTTTGTTACCAAACTGGGGAGACTTCTCTACACTGGGTCCTCTACTTCCTCTCTGCCCATTCTCTCCACACCCCTCTGAAGTCTGCCCTTTACCCGGTAACGTCCTTCGGGTGACTGTAACACTCTACAGAGATACCTGTGGAATGGGACTCTGTGGGCTGCCCCTCTTCTGGGGCTCTTTCCCCTTGCTCAGGGGCTCCTGTCTTGTTCCCTCCCTCCTTTCCTGAGATCTCCTATGGGTCTTCTTTGCAAGTGCCTTGTCTTCTCCCTAACCTGCCTCCCTGAAGCTGTGCCCTTGGCCTTCTGAGTCTCTTTCTCCTTCTAGGCCACCACATTCCTCTAGCTCCATGCTTTGTACTTTGCTCCCTCACTGACTTCTGCCTCACACCCCAGAACTAGTTATCTGCTGGATGTTACCTCATGGACTGCAGTCCCTGACACCAGCCTCTCAGAACCCCCTACACCCACCTCATCTCAGCCTCCACCCAAACTAACCCTCTGACCAGGATCTAAGTAACACTAAAGGTCAGTCATCACACAACTCCCTTGCCAAATTCTAATGGTCAGGTCCGCCACTTACTGAACTCCTGTTCACAGCCAGGACCTACCTTGTGAGGGTTACATATTCTTGTATAAGCCCAGCAAACCTATGAGGTAGAAAGTACTTTTTCCCCTCACCTCACAACTATGAAACTGAGACTGAGGAATTAAACGACAAGTCCAAGATCACACAGACTGTGACTGAGCCAGGGTCTAGGTGGAGCTCTGTCTGACCCCTATGCACTGTCTCTACTCTGAAAACATTTCCTGAAGATGTCCCTCAAGACAGATCCTCCCCCATTAGAAAGGAGTGTGATGCCATTAAAAGAAGCTCGGGCTTTGGAACCCTATAAATATGGATTCAATTCCCAGCTTTAGAGGTACATGACTTGAACCAAGTTGCCTGCCTGCTCTGAGCATCAGTGTTCTCCTCTAAATCAGTGTTCTCCTCTATCAGTGGAGGGAGAACCTATCTTGCAGAGTCCAGGAAAACAAAGGTAATGATCCTGGCCCACTGCAGGCGGCAAGCAAAGGGTGGCCATATTATCAGTGCATCCATTCCTGCTGTCTTTGCCTGTTCAGTCTACCTCGTGGCCTCTTGACTGCCCTCACTGCCCCCTGTCTCTTCCTTCTTCAGTCATTCTGCATCCTGGTCCCAGAGGGACTTTTCTGGAAGACAAATCAGATCATATCATTGTCTTGCTCAAAAGCACTCAGTGTTCCCATTCCAAATGATTGGAACTTAAACCATCCATCTCCACAACATTGTCCAGTCTCATTACCCTTATATGCAGGCATACACACACACACACACACACACACACACACACACCCCTTTGTGTACATACTTCTCCCAGGTCCCCCTGCTCTCCAAGTGTCCTTTCCCCACACATATGTGACCACCTCTCCAGGGACCCTCTCACTTATCCTCCTTTACATGCACCCCCCCCAGCAAAACTAATCCCCCTTCTTCAGTTCTTCCCCAGCATCTCACACACTTACAGTCTTGCCTTATGTGTTGTTATTTATTAGCAG
>NW_008354184.1:113214-120088 GCF_000622305.1 Nannospalax galili | reverse complement strand
CTTTTTTTTTTTTTTTCCCCCAGCTGTACTTTTGGTCTTTCCCTTCCCACATCTAACTTATTCTCAGGCCACGTAACCCAGAAGATTATTCTCTTAGGGAACATTGTAAGAACATTGTAAGGGAAGAACTTCATGTCTGGGTGGACTCCTTGCTCAGGTTTACATGATGTACAAGAGATATAGGGGGACTGAGTCGACCGAGAGATGAGAACAGGAAGTTCAGGAAGTTATGGGTTCTGGGCCCATAACCGCTGGAGGAAACCACCTCCCCCTCCCACCCCCCAAAAAACTTTGCTTTGCAGAAAATGAGATTTTTTTTTTTAAACCTTCTATACACCATAAAAAAGCCTATAAATTCACCTCTCTAGAAACACCATCACAAGCTGACCAAGCCCCAGGTGGTGGGGACAAATGGCTGGCGTCTGGATAATCTTTCAGTTTCCAGAGGAGGCAGTCTAATGAGTACTAGCCACGATTACTAAGATTGCAGCTTGTTACGGGTCAGAGAATGAAGTAAAAGTATGATTCGTACTGTGATAAGCCAATTTCTAAATGGCGTCTTTGACCTCAACCCTGCTCTCTTTGAATTTGACATTGGCTACCCTGGTCAAACTCCGAGCTCCCTTGTGAGAGGAAAAACGAATTCCAAAGCTGTCCGTTCAGAAGCAGTGCATGGAGAGAAATGTTCTCTTTTTAAGTAGAAAGAAGATGCCTCTACGGAGTCTTCCCTTGACCTAGATTGTGTGCTCCCCACCCTCTTGGCTCCCCTCAGCATGCACAGACCCACACCCATCCTTAGCGATACCCACAGCCACATTTGATGTTAGAAACTATAAAGTTTTCTGTTCTCAGTAATTCTCAACCTCAAATATGGGACACGCTTTAGAACGAATGATTACATCCCAAACATACACTGAAAGAACTAAGAAACCCTTCCATGTCCTTCAGAACCAGAATCCTTCCTCATAAAGATACTGCATTGGACAGAACGTAACTTTTTAAAAATAATATACACTGCCAGAAGGGTATTCAGGTACCAGAGTTCCTTGCACCCTCCCCTCAGCCCCAGGAGAAACCAAGCTTTCTTGTTCCACCCTGGTGGCGGTCTCCCTTTTTTTTTTAAACTTTTTTTTTTTTTTAATGTGTATTGCCTACATGTAGGTAAGTGCACCTGTGTCGTGCAATGCCCGCGGAGGTCAGAAGAGGCCGAGGGATCCCCTGGGACTGGAGTTAGGAAAGTTGTTAGCTGCCATGTGGGTGGTGGGATTCCAACCCCGGTCTTCTGCAAGAACAATCAGTGTTCTTAACCGCTGAGCCATCTCTCCAGCCCCGGTCTCCCCTTTTTTCTACCCCAGCAGTGACATTAGAAGTAGGGCACCAGGGCTGAGGATGTGGCTCAGTTGGTAGAGCACTTGCCCAGGATGCAGGAAGCTCCGGATGTGATTCTCAACGCAGCATAAATTGGGTGTGGCGGTGCACACCTGTGATCCCAGCACTCAGGAATGGAGGTAGGAGGATCAGGAATCCAAGGTCATCCTCAGCTTTGTAGGGAGTTGGAAGCGAGTCTGAGATATAGAAGACCTCGATAAAGGAAGGGAGGGAGGGAGGGAGGAAGAAACTATTGACAGTTTTTGCTATGGGAGAGGAACCCATAGGACCCAAGATTTCAACTCTTCCCCTTTCTGAATGTCTCCAGTCCCCGCCTCTCTCCTGAGTCCAACACGTACGACCACAGTTCACTGAGCTTTTCTTCGCAGATGAAGAATTCAACTTGAATTCACCTGTGTACAAGCAGAAGCCCACAAGTCCTTCCTGCTCCTCCTCCTCCTTTCTATTTCAGTAGAGACTTTGCCACCCACTTGGTCTCCGGAGCTAGAAATCCAGAGTCTTCCCAGAATCCCCTTCTCCCTCAGCTCCTCTAAATGGTCACAAAATCCTGCCTGGTTTTGCTTCCTCGGATCCCCTGGAATATACCCAGGCCTCATTTTAACCTAGGCCTCATCGTCGGTTGCCTGGGGGGTGGCGGGGAGGTGTTACAGCCATCTTCCCTCAGTTCCTCCCCTGTCTTTACACCACCCCCAGCTCATCTTCACACTCTAATACAGAGCTCTCTCTTAACTCTCATTCTTACTGTTATTTCCTGGCTTAAAATCCTTTCCCGGTTCGCTATAAAAATCTCAAGATAAAAATATGAACTTTTCAACATGGGTCACCAGGCCATACACTTCTTACTTCTCCAGCTACAAGCTAAACCCCAGCCAGACTAAGGGCTCTGAACTCCCAGAATGCACCACCAAAGTGGTTCTTTGACATCACACTTGGCCAGAGGAGTTCATTGCACTGCCTCGGCAGGTGGCCTCTCCTCCAGGCAGTCCTTCTAGCTGTCCTCTGTAATACCCTCCATCCTGACCTCTCAACCCATGAAGACATGTTCAGCCACAAGAAGGGATCGTAACTTAAGCAACAGTAAGGAGTTACTATTCCTCCATGTTCAGAAGGGGGAGGGCAGCTGGAAGGTGACTTCAGCAGTTGGTGGCCATCCAGGACCATCGAAGTCCTTCAAGTCTCTTGTGCTGCCACCCTCAGCGTTGTTATTCTGTCTAGGACACACACTTTAGAAAAATTCCACTGGAGGTGGCAAACACTTTTCTTTTAATGATGTCTTGTTTCCTGAAATCAGTGAAGCCACACAGAGCCAAGTTTGGTGAATAATGTGAGCAACCAAGACAGGTGACACATGTGAGTACCAGTCAAGGAAGGCCCTATGGTAATGCAACAGAACTCTTGGTTTTGTTTATGCTCTAACTCCGAATTTATAAAAGGTATCCCAGGCCCCTCCCCCCTCTTTCTCTCACTTTGAAGCTCTCACTCTGTAGCCCAGGTTGGCCTGGAACTCACTACATAGCCCAGGTTGATGATCAAATCACAGAAATCTTCCTGACTCACCTTCCTGAGTGTTGAGATTACAAGTATGAGATACCATACCCACACTGTCATCACAAGCATTTTGAATCTTGTTCCAACTGTTTCTGAAATACAGAATGGGAATACAGAGTCTTACAGTTTATAAAGCTATTCTTACTTGAATATCTAAGTTTTAATCTACTTGTTTAAAAAAATTAATTTTGGGCCGGAGAGATGGCTCAGCAGTTAAGAGCACTGGGTGCTCTTGCAGAGGACCCAGGTTCAAATCCCAGCACTCACATGGTAGCTAACAACCGTCTGTAACTCCAGTTCCAGGAAAATCTGACACCCTCCTTTGACCTCTGCAGGCATTGCATGACAAAGGTATACCTAGCTACATGCAAGCAACATATTCATATACATTAAAAAAAAAAGACAATAAAAAATAAATTTTGGTCAGGCACGGTAGCACACCCCTACAACCCCAATACTTAGAAGGTAGAGGCAGGAGGATCAAGGGTTCAAAGCTGGGACTGGAGAGATGGCTCAGCAGTTAAGAACACTTAATGTTCTTCTAAAAGACCCAGGTTCAATTCCCCGCACACACATGGCAGCTAACCACTGAATGTAACTCCAGTTCAAGGGGATCTGATGCCTTCTTCTGATCTCTGTGGTCTTTGCATGACATGGGTCACTTACATACATGTAGACAAAACAATGCCAGGCGTGGTGGCACACGCCTTTAATCCCAGCACTTGGGAGGCAGAGGCAGGCAGATCTCTGTGAGTTCAAGGCCAGCCTGGTCTACATAATGAGTTCCAGGACAGCTGGGGCTACAGGGAGACCCTGCTTCAAAACAAACAAACAAACAAAAAAAAGACAAAACATGTAGTCAAAACAACCACTCATACACACAAAATAAAAATAATAAAATATTTTTTAAAAAAGAGTTCAAAGCCATCCTTAACTCTGTAAGAGCTGTTCCAAAAAAAATAAATAAGTAAAAATAAAAATTAAGGGTTGGTGAGATGACTCCAGGGGTAAAGGTGCCACTGAAAGTAACAACCTGATTTCCATCCCCAGGATCCACATGGTGGAAGGATGAGGACTGACTGGTGTAGGCGGTCCTCTGACCACATGCTTACCTCGGCACACATACACACACAACAAGTAAATAAACGTAAAAAGAATAAAAAAATTGAAGGTTTCCTGGGTACCTGAAGGAGAAGCAAACCATGGAGTAACCAGTGGCTGTTGATCTGCCTAGATCTAGGAGCACCAAAGGGGCTAATTCTGGGACAAAGGAATTTCCAAAACAGGAGACCAGGATCCAGGACGTCTGGGAGGTCAAGCTATGAGTGGCTAGCACAAGTGGAGACAAATAATAGGGTAGAAAGAAGCCAAACTCAAGAACTTAAAGCTGTGGGCTCCCTACTCCCCCAGGGGTAAGCCCTAGACAGGATGTCTGGTTGCTGGGCTTGTTTTCATCTTTGCCTGCAGCCCCAACCTCCCAGCAATACCTTTGTCCTTCATTCTCATCCCTGCAGATCTTAAGTAACCAGGAGGAGTGGCTCAAGGCGGAGCTTGGAAGCCAAGAAGGATATGTGCCTAAGAATTTTATAGACACCCAGTTTCCTGAGTGAGTATTTCCAGCCTGCGGAGATGGGTCTACCCACACACCCTCCCCTTACTGTTTCAGTCTTCACTAAAATTATCCATGCATACCCAAGGAACTGTCAGAAATGGTTGCCTCTGGAGACCTCCCTCTAGAGCCTCCAGAACCCCACAGAGGAAGGCCAGAGGAGGGAGGAAGATTTTGCATAGCATTTCATCCCTTCTGAAGTTTATACCATGTGCACGGATTTCCTTTTAAATTTTTCTTATAAAATGAATTTATAAATTAAAATCACCAAGAATGACTGCAGCTCCAGGCTCTCCAAAAATTTCAAAGGAGATGCTGCCGAACACCCCACTTCAAAAGCTACTCCTACAAGGTACTTCCTGATGACCTCCCATCCCTGCCTTCCACCCTAACCAGAGATCCCAAGCTGGCTCTGCCCTTACGAGGTGGAGGCTCCCTGCCTTCTTTAAAAAGCATGTTTACCCCAGTCAGGCAGAGGGGGAGTGGGGTGGGGAGATTCCCTCCAGAAAGAGGAAATGAAACACTGAGATTGGGCTGTTTGTCTCAAGAATTGACCACAAGGGTTAGATAGAAATCTAATCTTGTCTCAGAGTCAGGGTCTAGCCCCAAGAGCACCTATTAAAAAAAACAAAGTAGTATTGATGGCTTGGGTGTGGTAAAGCAGCACCACTCTCAGACACCCTCCACAGGCCACTGAACCAAAAGATGACCACTGGACCTCTCATGGGCCCCTATCGTCTGCTAGGTGACCATTCATGCCAGTCCCTCCCTCTCCCACCCCTTAGTACAGGGCCTTACTCCAGGCTATATGAGGGACAAAGAACCAGAAGAGAAGTTCCCTAATTCCTTCCCCCACCTCCACTGCACAAGCACCTCCTGCAACCTCACTCAGACAAGATGCCTTAGGCCCGCTGTCTGGAAGGAACGGTCCTTCCCACTGCCAGCAGAAATTCTGTCTCCCCATCAGCTTTTTGTCCTTTTGCTGGACCATTCCTGTCAGCACAATTGCTGCTGTTACTCCCATTTTCCCCTAAGAGAAGCAAATGACAAAGAAAACCAAGAAACTGTTGGTCACAACCCCTTCCAGCTTCCATTTCATTTCTTCAAAAGTGTTTGCACACCCTGTTTCTAATTCTGCCCCTCCTATTCTCTATGAATTCCCCCCACATGTCTCTAAACAAGGTCCCAGTGGTCTCAGGTTCCATTCTTCCTTTCTCAGCTCTGCATGATGAAACCTAAGCATGGCTCCTTCCTTCCCATTGGCACATGCTCCCTGGCCTCTGTGACATCAACCCCCCAACACACACATTCCTCCTCCCCTAGGTCCTCCACTGCCCTGGCTCCTCCTCCTCAGTCTCCTTTGCTGAGTCCTCCTCACCTCCCCACCCTTCTTCAGGAGGTCTTTTTTCAAATGAGGGGGTGTGTGAGTGTGGATGCATGTGGAGGCCAGAGGACAACCTCATGTGTCATCCTCAGGAACACCATTTTTCTGAGACAGGGTCTCTCACTGGCCTGGAACTTGTTAATTAGGCTAGGCTGTCTGGTCAGTGAGACCCAGGAATTCTCCTGTCTCCGCCTCCCCAGTGCTGGAATTATGCATGCGTACTCCTATGCCTGGCTTTTTATATCCGTGGGGCAGATTGAACTCAGTCAGGGCCTCATGCTTGTGAAGCAGGTACTTTATTGACTGAGCCTTTTCCTAGACCCCTTATCATCACGTTCCAAATGACTCTCCACCTGCCAGCACCATGTCCTCTTTGTTTTCATTTTCATTTTCTCCCCAGGCTCACCATCCCCTGGTTTGATTATTCTGTTGTTTATTGTATCTCTCCCTGGCCATTCAGAATGCCAGCTTCCTGTAAACAGAGTGGTTTGTCTTCTCTGCCCACCCCTGTATTCCTAAATCCCAATAAAGGGTGTCCTACATTCTGAAATGGTCAGTAAAAGCGGTCAGATCCAGCCAAGGCAACACCCATCTGTAATCCCAGCACTTGGAAATATAGGAAAGAAGATCAGAAATTCAAGGCCAGCCTCTGATACATAAGTTTGAGGTCGGTCTACATGAGATCCTGTCACACACACACACACACACACACACACACACACACACACACACACACACACAAGCCAACATAAACAACAGCTGGAAATAAGTGAACAAGTAGCTTTGGAATGATGAGGAATATTGAAACCCTGGTCCCCTTTTGTCTAATACAAAATGTATGGCAGTTTTTGGAAGTCTTCAAATAAATCACCCAATTCTAGTGAAAGAACAAATGTCATTTCTATTTCTTTCTTGCTTGCTTCCTCCTCCTCCTCCTCCTCCTC
>NW_008354184.1:98223-113186 GCF_000622305.1 Nannospalax galili | reverse complement strand
TCCTCCTCCTCCTCCTCCTCCTCCTTCTTTTTGAAACAAGGTCTCACTATGTAGCTGCAGATGGCCTGAAACTCACTATGTAGACCATCCCAGACTGGCCTTAATCTCACAAAGATCTGCCTGCTTCTGCATCCACGCCCAGCATAAATGTCTTTTCTAAATACCACTGCCTGCCTGTTGTCCATAGCTAAAGTTTTCCCTTTAAGCTATGACTGCTGTGGAGCATGCTGTCCTGTCCCTCCTGTGTTTCTTTTTTTTAATTTAAAATATTATTTATTACTTTTATTTTATGTGTATGAGCATATTGCCTGCATGTATATAAGTGCACCCATGTCAGGCAATGCCTACAGAGGTCAGAAGGGGGCTTTGGATGCCCTGGAACTGAAATTATGGATGATTGTTAGCTACCATGTGGGTGCTAGGAACCAACCTGGGTCCTCTGGAAGAGCAGCCAGTGCTTTTAACCACTGAGTCATCTCTCCAGCCCCCGTCACTGTGTTTCAGTGATGTGGTGGTCACTTGTTCACTCCTGCAGTGGTGTGCCACACCAGAAACCCCAGTCTCCAGCCCCTATGTATATCCCCAGCCTTCCACTGTGGCCTCGGTCTGGAGTAAGTACATCCCTTCTGTCATTCCAGTCTGTAGTCAATGATCACAAATCCTCAAAAGCACAAGGGAGTTCAAAGCTGAGGCCTGCCATGTATTTGTCCTAAAGAGACATATGTAGTAATTAGCCTTCTGATGGGAGTGATCAGAGCGGCAACCTTGAAGCAGTGTGCAGATCCTCCCTTGCCCTTTTAGAGCTGAAAGATGTTTCTGGCCACCTGCTGAAGCTGCAGCCACTGTTTGCCTTGCCCTTGTGTTTCTGACTTTTTCAAACAAGCCATGCTATGCTGTGCTGTCTCAGTCCAGCCACTGCCACCCTGGCTATGCTTCTGGAAAACGAGGTTTCTCCTCTGTTTTTCCTTTTCCGAAGTAAAGATGTGTTTCCAATCTGTATTTTTGTAGGAGAGGATTACAAAGTGCAGGGAATTGCTTACAAAAGAATTGAAGAGGTTGGCTAGAGACCCCTCATTTCTAAGTGTGTGTAAGATTCCCTGCGTACTTGGCAGCCTCTGTGGGGCACCTCAACCAAAGTCCCCCAAGGCTCAAACCACTAGGCTGTAGCTGTCCCGAATGCTCCCAGGGAAAAGTGCCCAGCCAGGGAATAGGTAGCCAGGCCTTGTCTCCCAGCCTGCTCTGGTGGTCCTGGTGCTTGCAGTGGCCCTTTCCCTCCCCGGACATCCCCACACAGCTGCAGCAGGCAGCTGTTCCCACAGTGAGTCACTCCCACACTGCCCCATTTTGGCGCAGTGGCATATTTCCATGATTCAAGTTTCCCAAGCTGGAGAGAGACTTCTGGAGGGAAGGAACAAAGAAAGCGAGTCCAGGGGAAGGCTTCATTGCTTTTCCTGAAAGCACCTCCTTAGTACTGCTGTTTCAGGATGTACCCCACCACACACTCCCGTAGGTCCCTCTCTGCTGGTCAGGGTCCCTAGCCTTCTCCCTGAGTCACCTCTTCTCCATCCTCATCCCTATCATGCGTCCCACTGAACTCCCTTGTCCTGTCTTGATGGGTAGGTGGTTCCATGAAGGCCTCTCGAGACACCAGGCAGAGAACTTACTTATGGGCAAGGAAGTTGGCTTCTTCATCATCCGAGCCAGCCAGAGCTCCCCAGGAGACTTCTCCATCTCTGTCAGGTACTGGCCCCTCCTAAATGTACCCTGACCCTTTTCGGCCTATAACCTCTGAAGCCAGAAGGTGACCCAAAGATTAGAAACACAGCCACTATGGGGACCAAGCATGATGGCGTGTCATCCTTCCCAGAACATGTGTCCTTAATGCCTCTGTACATTGATTTCTGCTCAAAATTATGTATGTATGTATGTATGTATCTGTCTTCCCTTCTAGCCCAGGCCATTCCAGAAAGCAAGTTCATCTACTTTATAAGTGCTCTCTGAACAGAGCCTGACACGGGTAGACTTTAAGGAGTATTTGTGGAAGGAGGGGAGAAGGAAGAAAGGGAAAGCTCCCACTTGGCCACATTTTTCTGGAGGTTTAAATCTTAACCTTTCTGTTTCTGCCAATAGATATCTGAAAAAGGACTAGAGAAAAATTGAAATCTCAAGTCGCTGTTGTAGGAGGCGATGCGGTTGCAAGCCATCGCATGCAGAGCCAGGCTGCTTCCACGTAGCACCATGCGACCAAACTGAGAACTGAGGGGCAGAGCTGAGCAAGCCCCCCTCCTACACGCACACACACACACACGTGGGGGGATTGTAACTATGTTGTGTTGCGTCCTGGAGGAAATGACTCAGTCCAGGCACCAACATGACACAGATCTAAACTGAGACTGAGTGCAGTGTATGTGGTCAGTGGGTCAAGGACTGCAAGTCAAACTTGGTGACCACATTTGAAAGTGCAAGAAAGGCAGCTAATTACAGAGTGGGAGGGTGCTCCATGCTGCTCAGTGTTTTTTTGTTTGTTTGTTCGTTCATTCGTTTGTTCATTTGTTCGTTTGGGACAGGTTCTTCCTGTAGCCCTACCTGGACTGGAACTTGCTATTGAGACCAGGTTGGCCTCTATCCCACAGAGATTTGCTAGCCTCTGCCTCCCAAGTGCTGGGATTAAAGGTGTGTGCCACCATGCCTGGCTGACCCTGACTCTTTCAAGCTAGAAATTATGGTTTATATTCCTTCACTGGAATGAATGGTATAAAATGCTCAGCCTTGACTTCTGCCAGAGTCTTACCTGGTTTTGAGGCAAAGTGGCTTTTTGTTGCGGTCATTAGCATAATCTCTATTAGATCTTCTGCAGAAATTAGTATAACATACTCCAAAGCAAAGTCACTGTTATTTATTTTTACAACTGCTTTATGGCATGGGCACAAAGCATTAGAGTTCTATCTCTTAGCACCTGCTGAAACACTAGGCTTGGAATCTTCTATGTCCTTCTCGGGAACAGGGACAACAGATAGGTCATTCCATGTCAGAGACGCAGATGTCCTATGACAACACAATGTCTACTGTGACTGCTGAGAGGAACTGGGTGAACAGTTACAACACACAAGAAATATTTCCTCCTCTATGAGTTGAGACATCAGGGTCTTGGGGTGAAGAAAGCCACTATCAGTGACCAGACTCCAGGGAAAGACAAACACTGATGGCCATGTGTCAGTTCCCACTTCAAAGTACTTGGGCAAGAGGTGACTGTACAACCTTTGGCTTCCCTGACTATGAGCAGAGCTCAGCCCAGATTAGAATGAAGGCCAGAATCTCTGTCCCCTTCCAGACACAAACCCCGTAAACCCATCCCTAAGAAGCCTCCACTAACCTTCAGAGGACTCCCTACTCTCCAAAGCCCTTTAACTTTTGACCTTTCTGATGGCTCTAGCCATTGATAGCACTAATACTAGTGTACCTGTATATAAACGTTATATGTTTGAAAACAAAAAAAACAGCTTTATATCCAAGAAAGAATGATTTGGTAATAGTAAGACTGAAATCCAATTTCTCCAACCCCAGTACAAATGTGCCCAGCACTTGGTCCAGCCTGATAGCAAAAGGCACTGGTCTAAAAGAAATAAGCATGCTTACCCTGTCTGGCTGGAATCAGACCTGGAGTTCTTGCCTCAATTCCGGCACTCATTCACACTGACCTTGACTGAGCCTTGTGTCTACAATCCAATATAATGCATTTCCCCTCACAGTTCAAAATGCTTTGTAATCTTATTTATGCAAAACATAAACTAAGATCAGATCAAGAAATCCTTATTTTGTAGAGAGAAAAAAAAAAAAATGGCAAACTCCTTTGAGAAGAGAGTAGCTTCTTACTAGCCAGGACTGGTTTATGGACTTGAAAAAGATGATTCAAAGTATTTCTGATAACAGAAAAAAAAAGGGGGCTTTAAAAACCCTTCTGCTGGGCTGGAGAGATGGCTCAGCAGTTAAGAACACTGGTTTTTCAGGGCTGGAGAGATAGTTCAGCAGTTTAGAGCACTGACTGCTCTTGCAGAGAACCCAGGTTCGATTCTCAGCACCCACATGGTGGCTACGAACCATCCTTAACTCCAGTTCCAGGGGAATCCGAAGCCCTCTTGATCTCCGCAGCATTGCATGACATGGGTGCACTCACATACATGCAGGCAATACACTCATACACATAAAATAAAAATAAAAAATTTAAAAGTACGAAAGCTATCAAAAGGTCTTTCTGCCTCTGACAAAGCAAACCAGGCACTATTATCCCTGTGATGGTGCACTTACCTACATGCAGGCAATACACGCATACACATAAAAATAATAGCCAGGCGTGATGTCACACACCTTTAATCCCAGCACTCAGGAGGCAGAGGCAGGTGGATCTCTGTGAGTTCAAGGCCAGCCTGATCTACGTAGTGAGTTCCAGGACAGCTGGGGCTACAGGGAGACCCTGTCTCAAAAATACCAAAATAATAATAATAAATAAAATATTTTTAAAAAAGAAAAAAACCCTTCTGCTGCCAGGACCTTAGCATAGTATACACTTCTGGTATTGCGTTGTTTCAAATAAACATTACAGAAAGATCCTTGATGACTTAGTTTTTAAGATGCTTAGAACATTTTTTCCTTTTTAAAAAAAATTAATTTTTAAAATGTATGTGTTTTGCCTGCATGTATGTAAGTACACCCATGCATGCAATGCCTGTGGAGGCCAGAGGAGGATCCCCTAGAACTAGAGTTACAGACAGTTGTTAGCTGCCATGTGGGTGCTGGAAACCAAACCCAGGTCTTCTACAAGAGTAACCAGTGCTCTTAACAGCTGAGCCATCTCTCCAGCCCCATCTGTCTCATTTTTGCCTTTTAAATGTTGGTCCAGTGTCTAAGACAGATTCCAGCCAATCTGATCACCTGCTGTTGGTGGTCCTTTCCCCAAACCTAACTACTAGAGCTTGGCTGGACTAGCTGGTCCCTGCTGATGGGCAAGTTGTTTGTATCTTCATCACTTACCTCTGTAGAACGATATTCTGTGGCTATGACTTGGCTATGGCCCTCTTGAACTTTAAGCAGCTGTGATTACCCACAGGAGACCTGTACGAGATCGGGTCTATTAATGATCCATCATGGGTGGGAGAAGGGATCCCTGAGGATATATAGGCAGTTAATGGTTGCTGGGGGAAAGAGACATTTTCTTCAGTGCTATAATCACCTGTAAGTTGCCTGTAGTCCTGTAAGTAACCCTAATTGAACTCGCTGGTTCAACAACCTTGACTTGAGTGGAATCTTTACTCTTGTGTGCCGTTGATGCCCTGTCTGGATTGAATAGACATTTGCTCGTCTCCACAAACAGAACTCCACCATCCCTGGGTACAAAGAGTCCAGCAGGAGGGACACGGTCACTATGTAACATACAACTTGTGTTTGCCTTGATCTCCAGACACGAGGATGATGTTCAACACTTCAAAGTCATGCGAGATAACAAAGGCAGTTACTTCCTGTGGACTGAGAAGTTTCCATCCCTGAATAAACTGGTGGATTACTACAGGACGACTTCTATCTCCAAACAGAAGCAGATCTTTCTTCGGGATGGAACCCGAGAAGATCAGGTATCCCTCAAGTTCCAATCAACTCCAAGCTAGGGATTTTAGGTAGCCTGTGCTCCTAATGGATTTGCTGGGTCAATCTGCAGTCAGATTTCAGCTTCAGTCCAAGCTGAACACACTTGCTAGCTCTGATCCAGTTTCTTCATCCATTAAGGTAGCATGAGAGTAATTACCCACCTTACAGGAGGTTGTGAAGGTTGTGGGAATCAAACTCCTAGACCAACAAACCACTCTTCCATCATTGCTAATCACACTGTAAATACACCATGAATATTAGCTCACCCTGGGGGTGCTATTACTTAGTTATTTGTGGATATTACATCATAATTTTCAGTTCAGCTCAGGAGCTGCCCAAGGGTCAGGGGCAACAGACAGTAATACTAGAGAGCAGTCTAGGGCCCAAGTATAAGTCACCAGGCAGAGCTTTGTGATGGCCTTGGGTGGACAGGGGAGGGCACTGCAGAAGAAAAATCTTAGACAAATGTTTGGAATCAAGGTGATTGCACAGAAATACATCAGATTCGATCCTAAATTGATTCCTAACCACCTGTTCTGGTTTTGTTTCTGCTGCTGTGATAAAAGACTCTGGTTAAAAACAAACTGGGGAGGAAAGGGTTTCTTTGCCTTACAACTCATAGTCCATCGTCAAAGAAAGCCAAGGCAGGAACCTGAAAACAGAGACCGTGAGGAGGGATGCTGCTTACTGGCTTGCTCCCCCTGGCTTGCTCAGCTGCTTTTCTTATACAGCCCAGACCCATCTGCCCAGGGATGACACTGCCCACTGTGGGCTGGGCAATTAGCAATCAAGAAAATGCCTCACAGACATACCCATAGGCCAGTCTGATGAAGGAATTTCCTCAACTGAGATTCTCTCTCTTCCCAAGTATGTCTAGGTTTGTGTTAACTTGACAAAAACCAGCACACCAACTATATTACCTAGTCAAGTTAAGAACACTGTCTGGGACTGGAGAGGTGGCTCAGCACTTACAAGCACTGGCTCTTCCAGAGGACCTGAGTTTAGTTCCCAGCACCCATTTTGGGCAGCTCACAGTCACCTGTAATTCCAACTTGAAGGGATCCGATACTCTCTTCTGACTTCCAAGGATACCTGAAAACATGTGGCATATACACACACAGACATATACACATAAATAAAAAAATAAATCTTTCTTTCTTTTTAAGAAAACTTTCTTTGACTGGAGAAATGGCTCAGCAATTGAGAACACTGGCTACTCTTGCAAAGGACCTGGGTTCAGTTCCCAGCACCCACATGATGGCTAACAACCATCTGTAACTCCAGTTCTAGGGGCTCCAATGCCTTCTTCTGGCCTCTGTGGGCATTGCATGCACACGTTACACCTACAAACATGTAAGCAAAACACTCATACGTATAAAAATAAATAAAATTTAGAAAAAAAAAACAACACTTTTGAAGATAGGGGTGGTAGCACATGACTGCAATCCCAGCACTTAGGTAGAAACAGGAAGACTGCAAGTTCAAGGCCAGCTTGGGCTACATAGCAAGTATCGGACCAGCCAGGGCAAGCAAGACGCTGTCCAAAAAGAGAAAAAAAAATCCAACAAAGAAAACAGAATCAATCAAACAAACAAAAAAAGGATGCTTCTGTTTTCTTATCTTAAAATAGAGAACTCAATAGTGCCTCACTCACTGGATTTTTGTGAGGATTAAATATACATAACATAGTCACAGCCCTGCCACAGGATCTGGTCCATAGTAGGCAGGAATTAAGAAAGTGGTAATCAGCTTTCCACAAGTGAATCCACACACATGTGCATATGTGCACATATACAATGTACAAATTATTTTTCAAAGAAAAAAAATACGGTTGTGGGGGCCAGAGAGATGGCTCGGCAGTTAAGAACACTTGCTGCTCTTGCAAAGGACCTGACTTTGGTTTTCAGCACTCAAAGGGCAGCTCATAACTTCTTTAACTCCAGTTCCAGAGGTTCCAACACCCCCTTCTGGCCTCTGTGGGCACTGCATGAATGCTTGTGGTACACATACATACACATAGGCAAAACATTTATATACATAAAATAAAAATAAATAAATCTTTTAAATTTTTTTAAAAGAACAATTGTTAAGAGATGAATGTTACAGTAGAAAGAAGCACTGAGTGGGGTGGCTGGAAGAGGCCAATCTGGCCTCATCTTTGAGAGATCCACGGGCCTCTGCTTCTCGAGTGCTGGAATGAAAGGTGTGTGCCACCACGCCCAGCTAAGACAGGAGTGCTTGAAGGAAGTAAAGAAAACCTTCCAAACCACCGGCTGTTTTGAACACTGAGAAGTTACACTCATGAAGACAAAGTGTGTCCAATTCAGAAAGGAAAACAAAGGTTAACCAAGACCTTGAAGATTATTTTAATCAGGAAACGGACAGAAGCATTAACTCACTAGGATGTGGGCTCAGAGATAAGAGAGACAATGTAAAGTTTGCATTAAACTGGATTAAATCAGTTAATATTTGTACACTGTGGCCATATACTTAGCCCATGACTCTATGTAATTGTTTATTAAATAATAATAATAATAATAATAATAATAATAATAAGGTATTTCTGATTGATGAGTTGTTACAGCAAGAAGTAGAGAGACCTTTTCTTTTTCAGCATGCTCAGCACCAGGCCTGGTCTCTATGGTGCTATCAGGATGTTGCTGTCTTAGGTTCTTGTCACCAGGCTGTAAATGGCACAGAGTCAATGACACAGAGTCAACAGCAGAGCTTATCTGGAGGGAAGGATGTCTAGCTGTGTGGAACACGTTGATAAGGAGGGGCAGCATTGTTTCTGTAAAATGCAATATTTAAGCTTGATTACACAGAGAAAAACAAACCCACTAGGAATGGATTGAGTGGAGACCACGTGGACCAACCAAAGGTCTGTCAACCAAAGATTTTAACTCAAACCAGGGAAGATTTGAGAACTCAGAGGCCACTTTTGATAATGTGGAGGTCCAAACCTGTGATTCTCTTTAAGCTTCCCTTTCCTCTATACTCCCACCTCACACCCCCACCCAGCCCCCAGCTATTTTCTGGAGCTGTATTGAGCAAAGTCTAGCCTTTGCCAGAAGAGGGAGCAGGGCCAGGAGATCTATGGAGCTGATGGATCAGCATCCCCTCTGTTTTTCTCTCTCAGGGTCACCGGGGCAACAGCCTGGACCGAAGGTCCCAGGGAGGCCCTCACCAAAGTGGGAGTGCAGAAGAAAGCCGGCCTTCTATGAACCGGAAGCTGTCTGATCACCCTCCTCCCCGTACCCAACAGTACCACCAGCACCAGCAGCCACCCTCCCAGTTCCCTCCGGGGCCACAGCCCCCTCCACAGCAGCGGTATCTGCAGCACCCCCATTTTCACCAGGTATCCAGAGAATGAGGAAATATGCAACAAGTGGGAAAGGAGAACCTGCCCTCCCAATAGTCCAGGCCTGGATCAGCCTCATGAAAGAGCCTGGACCCTAACATGGCAATTGCTCTTGACAAAGAAATCCCAGTGCACTCTATAGCTCCCTGCCCGAATGTGCATGCGCACACACACACACACACACACACACACACACACCACACTCTGAATAATCACTTTAGTCTCCTGTCAGCAAAATTCCAAATCTACTTGTGCCCCTTAATCCATCTGGCTAGGGAGAGCCACAATAAGAAAAATGGATTAACACCTGCAATGGAGCTTTATTTATTTATTTATTTATTTATTTATTTATTTATTTATTTATGCCTTGCTTGTGCCAGATGGGATTTCAGGTAGCTTATGGAGATGGACAATACAACCAGAAAACACCGGTCCTACATTCCTTAGCAGGGCACAGAGTCCTCTGTGAGCTGCCTGTATCTACTTCCCCAGCCTCACCTCATGCCGTCAACCCCCGAATGCCATGCAAACACAAATTCCAGCAGTCTGCACCACCTTTTGTTATCAGAATGGCCCACTTTATTTTCTCTCTTCTTGGCTTTTGATAAGCTGTTTGGTCTGCCAGAATGGTCCCTCCTGATCGGTCCTACTCCCCTTTCAAGTTGAGCTCAAGCATCACATCTTCCACCTAGGTGTTCCCCTGACGTGAGGCAGATTTAGAAAGTTTTCTACCTGTTCATTTAACATGTTAATGTATATGGTTTTCCCTCTAAACTAGTAAATATTTAACTCAGCACTAGCCTGGGGCTGCATAGAGTTCAATGCCAATGTAAGCTACAAAGCAAGACTCTGTCTTAAAATAATAAAATAGGGGCTGGAGAGATGGTTTAGTAGGTTACCTGAATTCAGATCTCCAACACCCACATAAAAACTGGACAGACACAAGAAAAGCACATTTTTAACCCCACTGCTGAGAGGGGTGGGGGTGAACAGAAGCAGGCAGATCCCAGGAACTTGCTGACCAGCCAATCTAGCTGAATTAGTGAGCTCCAGGTTTAGTGAGAGACCCTGACTCCAAAATTAAGGTGGAGAATGACAGGAAGACACCTAACATCAACCTCTGGTTTCCACATATATGCTCACACACATGCTCACATACACACAAAATAATAATAATTAATAATAGAGACTAATTACATCCTGAGGCATGGGCACATGAGACTCCTCTAGTGCTATTTTATTGAATAAATGAAATTCATCATCTTTGCCTTCAGAATCTAAGGTCCCTCTAGATTCTTTTCTCTCCTCTCCATCCTCTAAGGTATAGGACCATGGTAAGTATTCTTAGATGTTGGTTCTATAGGCAGCACCCCAACATGGCACAGGGTTGGGGTGGACTGTGAAGGATGCCTCCAGTGATAATGAAACAGTTCCCTCTTGAACCTGTCTATAGGACCGCCGAGGAAGCAGCCTGGACATAAATGATGGGCATTGTGGCACAGGCAGCGAGATGAACACTGCCCTGATGCACCGGAGACACACAGACCCTGTGCAACTCCAGGTGGCAGGGGTGAGTGAGTTGGGCATGTGGAGGCGGCTGAGGGAGTGGGTCCAGCCCGGGTCTTTTGGGCTGCTCTTCTCAGTCTGACTGGACTGTCTTCTCACACTTCTGGCAGTTGAAGATGAGTAAGCTTTATCCTTGGGATCCATCTTATTCGGACTGCATGACACTTGGTTTCTCAGGTACAGCTCAGTGGTATAGCACTTACCTAGTCTATGTGACTGGGTTTCATCCCATGCACTGTAAAAACAAAACCATTTCAAGAACAAAGCTGGTGTGCTCCAGTAATTTTGTGCACAGGGCTGTGTGTGCCAGGTCTGCTTTAAAACATTTTATTTATTATTTATGTGTATGAGTATATAGCCTGCATGAATGTAAGTGCATCCATGTCATGCAATGCCCACAGAGGTCAGAAGAGGGCATCAGATCCCCTGGAACTGGAGTTACAGAGGGTTGTTAGCTACAATGTGGGTGCTGGGCCATCTCTCCAGCCCTGCCAGGTCTGCTTTAAACTGTTGCAAAGTCAGCCTTTCTGGAGAGCTGTGCTCAGGGGACTCAGGATCACTCCAAGAGCTTGCGGCTCCTCTGTATGACAGTGGCTCCAATGACCAGCTTGCCAGCTGGTGATCATCAGAGCATCTCTTGCTTCCCCCACAGCGTGTCCGCTGGGCCCGGGCACTATATGACTTTGAGGCTCTGGAGGAGGACGAGCTGGGATTCCACAGTGGAGAGGTAGTCGAGGTCCTGGACAGCTCCAATCCATCCTGGTGGACCGGCCGTCTGCACAACAAACTGGGCCTCTTCCCTGCCAACTATGTGGCCCCCATGACAAGATGAGTACTTTTGGTGGCCTAGGGACTTTTTGTCTGAAGTGGTCTGAAAGACAGGGTGCAAGAGAAAAAACTGGACTTAATAACTACATATACATGCATGTGTGTGTGTGTGTGTGTGTGTGCCCCCTTGTGGTCACAAAACCTGTGTATGTATGCCTATATCTACACATACCATGTTACAGTAGTAATTTATTGGCAGGTGGGTTGGTTCATTGGTTGGTATGAGAAAGAACTTAAGTAAAGAATCAGGTATTTTTTCTGCTCTTCCCTGTGTGAGGAAGCAGCGGGGGAGCTCAGAGCTGGGCAAAGAAATGAAAGTCTTCTCCCAGTTATTGAACTCTCATGGCTTCTTTCCTGGCTTGAGAATTTTCCCAGAGAGCAGCTAAGCAGAGACCACACCCCAGCGTTGGGCACGAAGCACAGGATAGGGCTAGACTTAGTGAGGTGTGCTGAACAGCTTGCCCAGCCCCATTCACCTGGAGGACTTGCAGGGTAGCTTCCCTCCCATTCTCCTCAGGGTGGGCACAGTGCCCTGAGAATTAAGGTGCAGCAGATGCAGGGCCACAGGCCCCAAGCAAGTCTGGGCAGGGAGTTGGCAGAGGTGTGGTCAGGAGTTATGGCTTGGCATTGCGTGGGAGAGCCCTGCCTGCCTTGAGGCCCAGCAAGCACCTGGCTAGGGCTTTTACCTTCCTCCAGTGACCATCCCTTGGGTAATCCTCTTCCACTAAGGCTGACAAGAGAGCCTCCAACATGGAGATGCCGCAGAGCCAAGTGCCGGAGACTGCAGGGATTCTCCACAGGCCTCTATGGCTTACTTGGATGCGACTTCTGTTTCCCCAGCTGCCAAGAAAGCAGTAGCCTAGATTCTGCAAAGTGCTTGAAGAAGCCCTGGCTGAGAAAGTGGGATGTCAGCATCCTTGTTTTGTGGTTATGAGGGCGTATCTGTGGGGCTCTGTTGGTTTTCACTCCTGATCTTCTGTGGTTGAAGATGTATTTCCCAGTATCCCAGAGAGAAGGCAGAAGCATTGGCTGTGGATCAATAGATTGGCATACTGACTCTGACCCTAGGCAAGGACTGGTTTTAAAAATGAGCTTCCTGTTCCATCTGACTGCTGGCTCCCTCAAGAGTTATACCTCGGAAGAAGAACCCCACTGCCACTGTCCCTCTAGCGCACCTCAGAATTGTGTGTGTCCTGGTGCCATACTCTGTGGGAATAAAGCACAGATGAGCATGGCTGGTGGGAAGGGACACTGGAGAGGAAACTCAGTGCCTTTGTGGAGACTGGGAGCAAACATGTCAAGGCAGAAGGCACACATGAGGTTTATGGGTACATATGTGCATGCCTGCAAATGTGTGGATGTGTGGATGTGTGTGCACATGCATGTGTGTGTGCTGAGATAGGAAAGGAAGTACTGGGGTGAAAGCAATGGTGAGGGTATGTGGTGAGGGGCCCTGTTCCTGGGTGTCCCCTCTCCCCAGCCCCTCCTGCTTCAGGGAGGGACAGGAGAGCAGCCATTACAGAAGACGATAAAAGAAGTTTCTGACTCACAAGTGACTGCAGTGTTATATACACTCTGTCCCTTGTGACTCTGATTCAACAGTTCTCGGATCCCCAAGGTCCCTTTAGAGAAAGAGGGGAAGAAAGGAACTCTGTGGTGGGGCCTGGGAGGAAAAAGAAAATAATCTGTAAGCAGCAGGGGAAGCAGAGGGTGAGTGAGGAGCAGCCTTGGAAGCAAAAGCAGAGGAAAGGTGGTGTGGATGAAGGAAACAGAGATCACATGCGCTGCAGAGGGAAGGGGGAAAAGGAGGTCAAGTGACTGGAGGATGAGCAGAAAGAGGTGCGGGCGGCCAGTGCAGAGGCAAGGCGCAGAGCCAGGTGAGGAGAGGGAGTCTCTTTCAGAAAGAGGTAAAGAGCAGGGAAATCCCAAGGAGAGAAAAAAAAAAGAAGAAAAAGGGGGCCAAGGCAAAGCAGGCCTCATCAGTGAGCTTGGTGCTAGGTGATGTGAAACATTACAGTAAATAAAAGCCAAAAGTGATGTTTGATTTTACAGTATTTGCAAACCATATGCTTTAAACAGCCCACAAACTTCATCCATTTGGCTGATTCCGTGGGAGGAGCAGCCCTGGCTAAGGCAGATACAACTAACTTGGTTCTGGTCTAGATATTATGCCTTGAAGCACTTTGCAAGGAGACAGTAATAAGGCAAATGTCCCCATCTGGCCAGTGTGGCATAGCCTTGGGAAGACAGGGTTGGGAGGCACCCAGGGATAATAGGGGTGCTAGACCTGGAGAGGTTGACCACACAAGTGGGCCATGTGAGCCAAGCTTCCAAATCCCTGGGTATTTGGGACATCTTGTTCTAGCAAGGCCTATCATGGAAGTGCATGGGGGCAGTTTTTATTGAGAAGCGTTGCTGTGTTCATCAGCTCAATCCATAAGGGAACAGGAGGGTCACCCAAACCACTAAGGGAGTATTCTAACCTGGGTGGGACAAAGCTGGGGACTCAACTCTCCTTGGCTTCTGGTACTACTTCCTGGGAGGTAGAGGCCCATTAGGAGTTCCTCCCCCGGCCCCCATCCATTCCTATCTACTGTCTACCTGCCAGCCTCTCAGTACCAGGAGAGTGTGTCCACCCAGTGCCTCTCACCAGCCGCACAACCAACAGCCAGGACACTGTCTCTGATTTTGTCTGCCACACCCTGGGTGATTTCTGAGTAGGGGACTTCCAGAGAAAAGCCAGTTCCTGCTGGACCAGTTGGGTTTCCCTCACTCGCCACTTGCTGGACTCACTGCATTTCAAATATCTGGCACCTGCCATGGTCCACTCACCTTTAGATGGCCTCAGGGTGATCTATAGAACTGCTTTACAAAATTACAAATGCCTGAGAGTTGTCTGGGGACTGTGTTAAATTGCAGCCTCCAAGTCAGTCTTAAATCTCTAACAAGTGCCCAGGTGCTGATGTTGGGTCCAGGCTCTGAGCAGCAAGGGCAAGGAACCTAGCAGTGAGCTCACCAGCCTCGCACATCTAATTGGATTCTTCTGGGGCTATTCAGCCAACTGTTCTTTGTTGCTAACAAATAAGTCACTCTGGCTTTGAGACAGACACAATTCATTTCTGTCATTATGACATCATTCCTATTTGGCGGCCCAGTGATTTATTTTCATATCTTCATCAGGAATCAAAAACTTTCCGAGTGACAGGCATTTAGCTGAAACTCAAGCAGGAATTTCCTAATAGAAATGACTTTAAAACAGGAGCAGAAGCTGCAGGAGTTACACAAGTTTTCTCTGGAAATCTTTAAACAGAAAATCAATTCCTATCACATTGGGGTGTGGGTGACAGGGGTGGGACATGGGCCTCCATGACATCACTAGATCTAGGCTAACTAGCCCACACAGGGGACAAAGTGGCCTGGTCAATATAGTTGCAGGACGCTTTATCTAATGTCAACATGTTTGCCTGTCTATACCAAGACAAGAGAGAGGGGAAACCTTTACCGTATCAATTCTTTGTAAAAAAAAAAAAAAAAAACAAAGGTTTTTAAAGTCCCTCCACTCCTCCCCCCG